>NC_133602.1:92676-307425 GCF_964106895.1 Numenius arquata | reverse complement strand
CCCTCCTTTCCGCCCCCCCCCCCCCCCCCCGGGTGGGCACCGGCCTCGAGGTCCCCCCCCCCCCCAACCCCGACGTACCGGGATGGTGCTGGAGCAGTGACGATGCTGGGGGGGGGGACGGGACACGGGGACATTCAGCGTTCGATGGCGGGGGGGTGGGGGGGAAAAGGGTGCAAGAAACGAAAGGGTTGGGGGGGGAAACTGTGGCCGCGGGGGGGGGGGACATGCAGGGATGGGGCCACCCGGGGTCACTCCGTCACCTTCCCCTGGGACCAGCAGACACCGGCGGGTGGGGGGGCCAGGCCCGTCCCCCCCCCCCCGTCCTCCCCCCCCCGGTCCCTAAACATGTCACAGGATTGGGGGGGCGCTCACAGGGCAGCGATGGGGTAATACTGATGGGAGGAGGGGGCGGCAGCACCGGGAGGGGGGGGGGAAGCACGACACCCCCCCCCTCCCCATCCCCAGGCCCTTTGCTGGTGCCGCCGCCGTTACCGGTTACCGCGTGATCCGTTTCGCTTTGATTTCCACGGGGGGGGGGGAGTGAGGGGAAGGGGGGGGTGATTTGTTTTTGGTTTTTTTTTTTTCCTGCTTCCTCGGATTTTTCCTTCTTTCGTTTTGTTGAGTCTTGGCCCAAAAAAAAAAAAATATATAATAAAAAAAAAAGCAGCTCCGGGGACGATGCTGAGACTCGGCCTCCTTGAGACAACACCCCCCCCCCCCAAACTCCCGGGCCGGCTGGGGGGGGGGGGGGGGGGGGGGGGTAGGGTTGTTGGGGGGGCGAGGGGGGGTCCATCACATGATGCCGTTGGTGAGGTACTGGAAGCCGTCGTAGAGCTTGGTGGTGATGGAGCGCATGCTGCCGTCCACCAGCTGCTCGATCAGCACCTGGAGCTGCTCCTCCGTCATGTTCATGTGGAACCGCTCCTTCAGGTTCCGGATGGTGGAGGAGCCGTGGAAGCAGGGGAGCTGCGACCCTGGGGGCAGGGAAGAGGGGGTGGGACACACGGGGTCAGTGCAGCCCCCCCAACCCTGGGGGTTCGGTGGGTTCCGTCCCGGGGGGGGAGGGCCCTTCCCTCGTCGCTGCCTCCGGGGTTGGTTTGTGGCACCGGGAATCACAACCCGCCCTCACCGGGGGACGCCGGCGCCTGTTCCCCGCGCTGAGGGAAGGGGAACCCCTTCCCCCTTGGGGGGGGGTGTGTGTGTGTGTGTGTCTTTTAGGCTTCCCCGGGAGCCCCCCCCCCCCCGCGGGACTTCTCCAGGTGAACCCCACGAGCTGCCCCTTGACGCTCCGAGGGTCGGGACTTCTCCAGGAGAACCCCCTTCCCACCCCGAGGGTCACCCAGCCATTTCGGACCCTCTGTGCAGCCCGCCCCCCCCCCCCCCCCCCCCCCCACGATGGGCTGTAGACACCCCCCCCAACGTGCTGTGGACACCCCCCCTGGCCCCCCCCCGCCTTACCTTGCTGCATGATCTCCACGATCTGCACCACTTTATCCATGTGCTTCCGCGCGGCGATGAGCCCCTGCAGCATCAGCATCTTGTAGTAGTTGAACATGTCCCCGTCGAGGCCGCCCATCACCTGGGAGGGAGACGGGGGGGGGGGGGTTGGGTGGGGGGGGGGCAGCGGCTGGAGCCGGCCCCGAGGCGGAGGGGGGGGGACACGGACGGACTGTGCACAGCGGGGGGCACGACAGACTGGGTTTTGGGGGGGGGAATTTCACTTCTCTGAGCAAACCCAGGCTGCAGACGGAGCTTTCGGCTCGGCGGGGGCTGCGGAGCCGGCCAAGAGCCCCCCAGGGGTTTGCCAGGGTTTGAGGGGGCCGCCCCGCGCTGAGACCCAACCCCCCCCCCTCAATCCCCCCAAACACGCTTACGTCCACAAACTCGGTGGTGAGTTTGAAGGCAGAGGTCTCAAAGCCAAGATTCCTGGGGGAACTGGAGAGGATGAACCCGAAATCGATGTGGATTATGTGTCCGTCCGCGTCCAGCAGGATGTTGCCGTTGTGCCTGCGTGGGGGGGGGGGAAACTCTCCATTAAACTTCACCCACGGCCCCGGAGCAGCAGCGCTCGCCGCTTCCAGGATTTCCCTGCTGAATTCGGGGACAAAAACAAGGAATCCCGGCAGAAGACAAAACAGAAACAGCGCGGGGGGGTGGGTGCGGGGGGGGGGATGACACTCGCCTGTCCTTGACCTGCAGGAGGTAGCACACCAGGCAGTAACCGGCGCAGCTCTGCACGAAATTCCTCTGGGCCGTCAGGAAGGATTCCGTGTTGTAGTTGCCGTGTTCCTGCAGGAAATAATCCAGCAGCGAGAGCAGGGATTGTTTCTTGATTTGGTGGATGGACACGGCGTTCACCACTGGCTCAATCATGCCGCTGTCGGCGGAGATGACGAGGATTTTGTATGGCTTGATCCAGAGCGGGACCCGCTCCTGTTCCCAGATGGACTGTGGGAGAGATGGAAAAAACCCCTCAGGGATCTGGGGTGGCACCAGGCAGCCGTGGGCCCCCCCCCCCCCCCCCCCCGCCCCGGGGCAGCCCCTCTCCCCCCTCACCTGCAGCTGCTTGAGGACCTGGAAGGCGAGCAGCTCCTGCCGCAGATCGTCCCCGCACTTGACGATGACGGAGAGGAGGCGCCAGGAGGGCAGGTGGCCGTAGGGAGACCCTTCCCGGATCCTCCTGCAGGGAAGGGGCAGGGAAAGGGGGGGTCTGACATGGGGGGCTCGGGAAGCCTCGGGGAATGCTAACGGGGACCGAAGCAAGAACGAGCTGCGGGGCCCAGGACTGCAGGAACCGCGCGTCGAGCCCTCCCCGAACCACGGGGCAAATCCCACCTGAGCCACAAGCCGCCTCCGAGAGGAGCAGAAGGGAACTGAGTCTCCCCAAATCCCCGAATCCCCCAGCCCCTCCCTCGGCACCGCGGGGACCAGACCCGCCCCAGATTTCTGGAGCCCCGAGGGCTCTGCCTCTCGCTCAAACCGGAATTCGGGGGTTGGACACAGAACTCCGAGAGCAGGAACGTGAATGAGTTTATTTTGGGAACGGCCAAACTCTTCTGAGGTAGAAGATGCCTATAAATACCTGGTAAAGCCCCCCAAAGCCTAACCCAAGAGCAGCGAATCTGTCGTGGATTTTCTCCTTCCTCCGGCGCACCCCCTGATCCCCCCACCCCACCCCCGAGCCCACACCCCCGCCCCCGGGGCCCAAAGTCAAGGCCACGGGGATTGACCGGGGCAATTCACGGAGCCGCTTCCTCGGATTCCCGGGAACGTACAAAGTCCCGGCGGCCCAGCCCACGCGTCCCTCCCCAGCCCTACCTGACTTTCTCCTGCCAGGGCTCCTTCAGGGCCACGGCCGAGGGGTCCTCGGGGTCCCTCCTGAAGGAGGTGGGGGTGTGCGCCAGCTGCTCCGAGAGCCGCCGCCTGCAAGGCAAGGCAGAGCCCTCAAGCAGAGAAACCAATTCTTCAAGGAGAAAGTAGCGTCGCCCCCTCCCCTCTGCACCCGGAGCCTCTCGGAGCCAAAGCACTTGAAAAAACCTCAGGGATTCACCCCAAATCTGAGCCGCATCCACCGCTCCGCGGGCAGGAGGGACGCCAGCGGCCGTGCAGGGGAGGCTGCACCAGCCCCCGGCGTCTCTTACGCTGCCCGGAGTCTGCGCGGCTCCTCCTTAACCCGTGCACATGCTTTTTTGTGTTTGTTTTTTTTTTTTTCCCCCCAGGAATTTAACAGATAAATTTCACCCCCGGCCCTTTTTCCACCTGAGCTCGGAACCCACCCCGGGTAAAGCCGGTGCCTGGGCTGCTCTCGCCGCTCCAGCCTCACCTGATGTCTCCGGCGGCGATGAAGACGGGCTCCCGGCTCTCCTGGCTGGTGATGCTGTCCACAGAGAACTGGGAGATGTTGTCACAGCTGTTGGTGTGAATCTCCGGCAGCTGGGAGGGGAAAGGGGCGAGAGGCGGGATGGAGGGGCTACAGGGAACACAATTCCCACTCATTTTTTTACTGGGATGGCAGGAGCTGGGAGGGCACCGCCGCCTGGAAGGGCCTTCCCATCCTCCCAGATCCCGGCAGCGGCAGGAAGGGACAATCCCTGTCGGCACCCCCCGGCCTCACCTCCACCTGCAGCTCCACGATATCGTCCACGGACCAAGCCTCGTCGTCGTTGTCGTAGTTGGGGACGGTGGTGAAGCTGCTGGTCCTCTGCTCGTGCGTGATCCCGCACTCGGGGAGGTTCTCGGCCGAGCGCGTGCTCCGGATGCGGTTCTCGGGGATCCGAGCGGGCACATTCGCTGTGTCGAAATTGTCACATTCAAGTACTTCAACGTAGATTAAATAGGGAGCCTGGGGGGCGAAAACCAAGCGTTAGGAGGGCACCGTCCCTGGAAGCAGCGATGGGACGAGGGGGAAGGGTTTGACACTGAAAGAGGGGAGATTGAGCTGAGATCTGAGGAAGAACTTCTTTATTTTGAGGGTGGTGAGAGCCTGGCCCAGGTTGCCCAGAGAAGCTGTGGCTGCCCCATCCCTGGAGGGGTTCAAGGCCAGGTTGGAGGGGGCTTGGAGCAACCTGGGCTGGTGGGAGGTGTCCCTGCCCAGGGCAGGGGGTGGGATGGGGGGGCTTTAAGGTCCCTTCCCACCCAAACCATTCCATAATTCTGTGACTGTAAGTGCCAGGCAGCTCCAGGAGGCAGCAGCAGGACGCTCTCGGCTCTTGCAGAGTTTATGGTATTTCTTTTTGGCATATGTTTTTGAGGGCAAAGCCGTGCTTTTCAGTAGCTGCGGAACAGCCCCCGGGGCAGGGCTGGACCTCCCAGAGCCCCCTACAAGCGCCCATTTCAAGGGACAGTTACTCTCAGGGATATTTCTCCCCCTCCCAGACCCGCACAGACCTCTCTCCCCATCACCCCCAGCCCTGGAAGCGACAACGCAGCCCCCGGGAGATGCCCCGAGCACGCACGGGAAGCATTTCTGTCGCTCGATGCCCAAACAGGGGCAGAGCCGAGGCCAAAACCCCCTGCCTTTCGAGGCAAAACCAGTTCTCCGTCCGCTCGTACCTTGTCCTTGGAGTTGAGGACGACCGCCTGGGTGTGGGGCACCCGCACCACGTGGTGGTCGAAGCCGGCCGTGGGTAGCCAGGCGCGGGCCGGCAGCTTGTGGTTCAGCAGCGAGAGCTCCGAGATGAGCCGCTGGGTCTTCTGCTCTTTGGTGGGCAAGGTGGCCAGGCGCTTCCCGATGGCGATCAGGGATTTGATGAACTCCCTCTCGGGGGCGAGTCTGACGGGCTAAACAGGTTCGGGAGGCGGGGGGGAGAGGGTTAGAAAGGCAGGGGGGTGATAATGCCGGGCAGCTCTGCAGGCACCAGGATAAACTCCAGATAAAGAGGTTCTTCCCATCCCACCCTCTTCCCTGCTCTCGGATGATGCTCCCGTCACCACAGAGCCGGGCTCAGCACCCGGGAGCGGAGCAGGGCAGGATCAAAGCACTTTCCCCCCCTCCTCCCCTTGTCCCATGTCCAGAATTCCTACTCCCCGAGACTCCGGAGCCGCCATCCCCACCCCGACTCCCGGATCCCGGGATCCCCGGCACCCGCAGCCACCAGAGGGAGCGCGAATGGGCCTCGTCCCCGGCTCAGCGCCGGGTTTTTCCCTGTATCCTCACCCCGAAGCCTCCATCGTGGCTCAATCCGACCATTTTGCGAAGATCCAACCAAATTCCGGAAGCCCCTTGGCCCCAGGAGCCCCCCCCGCACCCCACGGCTGCAGCCGAGCTCCCCCCTTGACCCTTTTTTTCAAGCTTTTAAATCACAACAACAAACGATCGTGGCTGGTCATTAAAGATGCAGAATTAAACTTGCAAAGTGTTTGTTCACCGCACAATCATGCTGGAAATGCACATGCAAAAAGCCACGGAGCGTGAGAAAAAGGAAGCAAAGGAAAAACGCCGGAGAGTCGGGAACGGCCGGAGAGGAAAATAAAGGGATGGTGAAAAGAGGAGAAGGATCAGTCTGGGGGTTCCCTTCTGGGAAAGGGCAGGTGGGAAATCGTTTGTATCTGTAGTCCACGTCAAAAATCCTTCCCAAAACCCTTCCTGTCCTTTCCCCCCCCTGCTCTCCTGCCCACATTGCCAGGGAGATCGCTTCCCCCCCCCCCCCAGGCAGAGGATAAATATTTAAACCCCTGCACCAGGGGATGCTCCGTCCGCCCGAGGGGCTGGAAAACGCCTGGTCCTGGCCGGACCCTGCCCTGCCTCGGGGACCTGGACCCCTGGGACCGTTTCCCTCGATTGCACTTCATCCAATTTCTGCAAAAAACCGCTATCCAGAGGCTGCTCCGCTCCTCCCGACCCCTCTCCCACCGAGCCCCGGCTCCTCCCAGGACCTTCTCTCTGGGCAATGCAGGTCTCCAGGTTCGGGATGTAGTTGTCACTGTCACTAAAACAGCCCCGAACCCCCAGAATAATTCTCGGCAGAATAATTCAATGAATGAGTCCCCAGATGGGAATTTGGGATTGTGCCCACATCCAGGAGCAGCCCGGGAGCAAAGTCCTCCTGGTTCAGACCTTCATTGATCTACCACGAGCACCCTTTTTCTCCAGGGATCCCAAACCATCTCCTGAAGCATCTCCTCCCTGTCCGGCAGCCGGCGGAGCGAAGCCGTGCCGACCCCAGGAGCGACCCATCCACACCTCCCATGTTCATGCTCCGGCTGAAAACCTCCAGGTCTCGGCTCCTCCAGCCAGAAAACACGGGGCTGGGAAACATTCTCCCCATCCCGCCCCGCTCCGGAGGCGTCCCCCCGAGGGCTACCCCGCTCCTCGGCGTTATCGGGGGACTCAGCACGGGAAGCTTCGCATCCTGTTATGGAGAAGCAGCTTCGGAAAACGGCATCAGCTGAAGCGGGGCCGTCCCCGGCCCCAGCCCCGGCACGAAACACCGTCCCCAGCCCCTCTGGGGACCGAGAGCGCGGGGGGTTCCAGACCCACGTCTGCCCCTCTCGTTTAATACCTTGGTCCTGCAGCCAAGCCAGGAGAGGACGGGAGATGCTCCTCCCTCATCCCACCACCCGAAGGATCCTTCTGTTGCTCCGATCCAACATAAATATTTACTTTCTACCGTTTACTTTCTGCTGCAGCAAAAACCATCTCGCTGGCAGGGCTTGGGAACGCCACCGTCCCTGCTCTTACAGCAGGCAGGGCTTCGTGTCCGCGTTCCGCTGAGACACGCTCCAGGAGCCTCCTTCTCCCCACCCGGGGGCAAGCAGCTTCCCAGCACCGGGCAGGGACGGGGACACGGCTCCGCTCCTGGCTACGGGACCGGCCAAGGAGGGAGACCCGGCCGAGGAGGACATCCCCGAACCCGGTGGGGGCGGTAATTTGGGACCCTTCCCAGCCCCAAAGCCGGATGCTTTTCGGCTGCCAAAGAGCTTTCTGCTGTTCTACTCGCTGTTCTGCCCACCTCTGCCCCGAGGTCCCACCTCTCCTCCGCTCAAACCATCACAATTTATCATTTGGGACCTTTACGCAGCAAAATCCCGGCCGGCCCCGTTTCTGCTGCCCCCTCGGGAGCTGCTGTGCGGGAACTGGGAAGAGCCCCCTGGGGCAGAGCCTCTGCCCGGCCCCTCCGGCTTCGCTGCCCCGAGGATTTGGGCACCAGCGCCGATAACTTCCCCGCCGGCAGGATTTATCAACCCCGCGACCGCCCGGCTCGGGGCAGGCGCCGGTGAATTTGGCAATAAACGCTTCCAAAGAGCCCCAGCGGCTGCAAAAAAACCGTCTCCCGTGGACAAAGAACATGCAAAGGCGGGAGGAAAAGGTCTCCTGCCCCAGGGGAGAGGGACGGGCCCCGGGTGGCACCGCCGGGATGGAGGGGGTGATGGCAACAGCCATGGGGACCCAGGAGACTCTATGGACACCCAGCCCCAAAAAGCCACCGGAGGAGGGGACATCACCGCCTTTGGGAGGAGCAGGAAGGGGGGGAATAAAGGGACTTACCTAAATTTGGGTGGTAAATTGGGACCCCGAGCCCGGTGTCCTACCTCCCACCCAACCGCCAGCACCCGGGGCTGCCCCAGCAGCACCCTGCCGTCCCTGGCACCTCTCAAAAAGAGCGGAGTTAGAGGAGATTTATAAAAATTAAAAGGAGGAACCTGCATCAGGGTGCGCTCCGGGGTAAAAGCCTTCCGCCCCGGGTCTGCAAGCGACCGCAGCGTCGATGCTCCTGCCTCCCTCCCGCCTGCAGCGTGCCACGCGGGAAAGGCGTGAGAACCTTCCCCCTGGGGACGCGACGAATAACGCCGTGCCGAGGCTAAAAAGGCTGGAATTCACCCCAGCACAAACCCCGTCCCCGGGGCTCCGCGAGGCACCGCCGCCCGGGCAAGTGGTTTTGATCATGGACTACACATTCAACGTGGGGGAGCCCAGCGGGAAACTGGGAATCCCAGAGGGAAAGAGGCACCCACCGTCAGGAAAACGACACAGATGAGGAAGATGCTATTGATTTAAAAAAAAAAAAAAATTAAATTAATGAAAAAGGCTCATTTGGAAAGAAAAATGCTCTAATTAAGGAAACGTTGGGTTTTGATTGAAAGACCAAAATTTAACACACAGAAAGGGGGGGGGGGGAATAATGATTTGTGGAAAAAAAAACCAAAACCAAAACCAAAAGCAAATTAAATCCCATCTGGCAGAGAACTTTTAAGTAAAATTCAAGGAAACAGCATTTCCTCTTCCATCTGCGGACGCCGCCAGGCAAAGGTCAGCGGTTGCTCAGACCCAGATCGTCCCTCCCCACCCTCCGCCGCTCGGGGGCGGCACCAGGGGTTCTCTCTGGGGGGGGTAAAACGAGCCCCCAGGGCACCCCCCCAGCCCCGTGGGGATTTCTGCTTTATTTTAGCCAAACCGCTACAAGAGAATTTGCCCCAAACTCCCACTTCTGCCGGTGTTTTGCAGAAAACCTTCAGTCAGAGCCGGCAGGAGGGCTGGGGGGTGCCGGGGGGGGGAACCCCGGCAGGGGGGCTCGGGTGGCAGACACTGCGGTGTGTGGGGGGGGGACACACAGGGCTGGGGCCGGGGTTTTGGTGGCAGAGAGGAAATGCTGCTGTGGCGGGGAAGGCAGGCAGCCCCGGCGCGGGGACGCAACGGGCCACTTACGGGAGAGAGTGACTTATCGAGACTTTCCGTACTCGAGGAGAGCTCCTGGGAAAGGGAGGAAAAGGGGGTTTGGTGGCGGTTTTGGGGGGTGTTTGTTCGAAAGGAGAGAGAGGAAGGAGGGAGAGGGGGGGAGAAAAAGCAATAGTTTAGCTCCAGGTTCATAACCATCACTTTTCATTTCTTTTTTTTTCTTTTTTCTTTTTTTCTTCCCCCCCACCCCATCATAATTTTGCTGCCTTTCACTTGTGGCCCCCAAACCGGCGCTTCCCGAGCAACGCGACAACCGTCCCGCGGATCTAAACCTCCACCCGCGGTGGTACCAAACAGGGAGCAGGGCTCATCGCCAGACCCTACGCTAAACGCCCGTAAAAAAAACAAACCCTAGATTTTCCCCGTTCACATCCTTCAAGATATTCTTCTTCGTCCAGAAGTTTTCAGCTGGGACTCTCTTGGCCGGGAGCAGCGGCAGAGCCGGGAGCTGCCGGGGCAGGCAGGGATGCTCACACCGGGAGCTGCCCCGAGACCAGCCTCCCCCCAGCAACAAAACTGCTTTATTTCCACCAACCCCCCCCCAGCCCTGGACTCCCAACTTCGCCTCTAATCTCAACAGATAAACCCGAGTGGCCGCTCTCCCCGTGGCTGAGCGGGAGCCTGGCCGGCGGAGGGATGCCCCACCGCATCCGAAGAGGCGGAAAAGATGCAAAACCTCCCAACTCGGACCCGGCGCAGCCCTCGGCCCCGACGGCCCCAACCTCCCCGGCAGCCCCCCTGCCCGTATCGCGGCGGGGAAACAAGCTCTGCCAGAAAAAAAGCGCCTTTGCCAGGGCGCAGTTCCAGGGGTAAAAGGCCAGCGATGCTGCTCCGCACCCCGGCGGGCAAAGGCAGGGACGGGGGCTCAAAAATCAAGAGATCGGGGCGAGACGTGTGTCGGGCGACCTCCGATAAAAAGCAGCTTCTAAATCCCGGAGCCGCCCGCGGGATTCGGGCTCCCACCAGGGAATCCCTGCGGACCCGCAGCCGTGAACAGATTTGCACATAAACCCTCGCTGCCGCTTCTCCAGATAAGGCTGATGCTGCTGTTAACAAAAAAAAAAAAAATAAATAAAAAATACAGACACACACACACCCCCCTCCCCAGCGTGGGCAGCGCCGGCGTCGCGGGAAAGCTCTGCTCTTCCTCCACCACGGCCCCGAGGGATCAGCGAGGCGATGACATTTCGGGAGCTGCCCTTTCCAGCGCTCCCCTCCCCGGCAGCCAGCCTAGATTCTTAACTCATTATTCAATTAGCAGCTTCCTAATTAAAATTTTTTTTTTTTTAATTTTCTTTACTGGACTCGTGGAACCAGTTCAGCCAAACACTTGGGTTCGCACGGAGACACCGGTCTGCCCGGCTCCGAGCGGGCGCTGGGCTCAGCCTCGCAGCTAAAGCCAGCCATTCCCAGCTAGAAATCGCTGGGATTAACCCAGTCGGTATTAAAAATACATATACGTGTGTGTAAAAAGCCGGTTTTCCCCCCTCTCCCTCCCCGCTCTGTGTATTTTGAACCTTGATCTCAGCCGGTGAACGGAGGTGAGGGATGACGTGCCCCTCTCCGGGCTGCCAGCGGGATTTATTCGTCCCACCTCTGAGGTTTCAGGAGTTAAAACGCTGGTGGGGGGCAGGGGGGGGACGACCGGGGGGGGCTCCTTCCCCGTTTCACCCAGGTGCAGGCTCTCAGCTGTAAACTCTGCTGCATCTGGTGTTAAAATGACTTAAAACTCCAGGTCTGTCCCCCACGGTCCCGTATTTCCCAGTCCCACCAGGCTGGCAGGGACGCTGGGGTCACCCTGGGGAGCGGGAGGGCTGGGAACAAGGGGGGGGGACGGATGCGAACCCCAGTCCCACGGGAACGCTGGGGACAGAAAGGGCTCACAACCAGCCCCGGCTTTAACCCGGAGCTGGGGGGGGGGTGGTGGGGGGTGTCACCTCCAAAACGTCTTTTCCAAAAGCAACAAAGAGCCCCGGGATGAAGGCAAAGTTCCTTTGGGTCATCCCTAAAAATGCCAGTTCAGCCAAGCCCTGGCTCGGCCCGGGGTGGGGGGGGGACAGACCCTGGGGGTCCTCGTCTGTCCCTAGAGAGTTGGGGGGAGACGGGAACGGGGAACCCAACCGGAGGCAAAGGCATTTCCAGGCGGGAAAGGCAGCCCAACCTGCTCGGGCAACAAATCCCCGGGCGCTGGCGAGGACTCGCTGCTCCTTCCCGGCTGCTCCCGACGGGTTTGCGGAGGAGGCGGCAACTAAAAAACACACCCCCCCTTCCCTGCCCCCCCCCCAAAGCCAGCAAGGCTGGAGGTTTGTGGAGCCAGGTAAAACGATGGGGGCTCACACAGCGAGATGACTTTCTGCACCCCGAGTTCAGCCCCTCCTCACCCCAAGAGGTACCTCCGGGGGCAGCTCCCACGTTCCCGGTACCTTGGCCCAGCCACCAAGGCTTTTACCCAAGTTTGAGGGTTTTTGAGCTCTGCCCTGGGGGAGTTTTTGGCTTCCAGGTTGGTGCCTGCAGCACCGCCAAAACCCCGGGGGGCCGGCTACGATGACCCCCCCCCCCCCCGGCCAGCGACCACCCACCCCACCAAGGTTCCGCTCCACCGGGTTCCTGCCCAGCGCGACCGACCCAGCAGCACCGCCGCGGGCAGGAGGGTCCCCAACTGGAGATTAACGCTGATGGGCCAAAAAGAGGTAAAACCAGCCCCTTTGCGCGGCGCTGGGAGGGCGACCTGCCCCCGTGGCTGCACCACAGGGATCCTGCCCACGCTCTCCTGCTGTCCCCATGGACCCCAAGGCCAAAGCCACCCCAACCGCCCCGTCCCAGACCGACTCCGACGGCCACGTCTTGGGGCTCCCCCCGGCTCCAGCCTCAGGTTGCAGCCCGTCCCCCCCCCTCCTGTTCTCACATCGCTCAGGTGGAAAATTCGACGCCGAGCGGCTCCCGCGCATTTAATCCACCCTTTGTCCATGAACAGATGGGGGAACGGGACACCCCTGGGCCCCCCCCCTCCCTTGTGGAAACCAGGGCTGGGAGAAAGGCTGAGTCCAAGCACCCCGATCCCGAGGGACACGAGGCGGGAGGAGTTCCGAGCTCGTGCCTTTCCCTTCGCCTGCCTTTCCATTAATTGAGAAGTAATAAATGCAAAATAAATGCACCCCGTTAGACCCGGATCGCGGCGTTGTGTTACAGACACGTAACGCGGCGAGGAATAAAACCCCACGGCGCTTGAAATACCCCCCCCCCCTTCCTGCCCGTTATTTGGGGGGGGGTCGCACAGCACGAAGGGACAAGCGGAACATAAAGACCTCAGCAGGAAGAATTATTCTCCAGAAACCAAGTGCCGGGGCCGTGGGGGGGAAAGGACGGACTCACCCCGGGGCTGACTTTCCCGAGAGCCGTGTTCCCCCCCCCCCCCCCCCGACTTTCTAAAACCAACACGGGCTTTTCCCTCCCCCCCTTCCTCTTAAGCAGCGTTAATACCTGCTTTGGGTCTGACTCAGCTAATCCAGAACGGCAGGGACCGAAGGACACGGGCACCTTTAAGAGCCTAGAAACAGGCAGGACCTGGCACCCCGCTCCAGGGAAGACGTGGAGCGACGGGCAGAGGTCCAGGGGAGAAATCAAACCCCAGAGCTCCAGACCAGGCGGGAGACGGACCAGAGGCCGAAATCGTTGGGTGGAGAGAAGATCGATGGGAGGTGGGAAAATAACCCCAAAATTGTTCAGCGGAGAGAGGAGCGATGGGAAAACCACCCACCCGGACCCAGGGACGCTGCAGAGGAGGGAATACGGTGCCACCACCTCCTCGGTAGAGCTAAAAGGTGGCTTTGGTGGACCTGGTGGTGAAATGGAGATGAAGCCTGGCCATGGGAAACCCTCCCCGGGACAAGGCCTGGCCACAAGCCCTGTGGCAGAGCCCCTGGCGCGGGCAGAGATCACAGGACACTTCCACAAGAGCCCTTCAGGGACGGATGGGACAAACCTGCCCTTCTCCACACCCCTCCTTTCCCCTCTCCCTCCAGCCCTGTCCCCTACAGCTTCTATTCCAGATCCTCACCCACCAGCCCGACGCTTCAGCTTCTCCCTACGGCTCTTCCAGAGCTCATTCCATTTCTCCTGCTCTTCGGCAGCCCCCGGTCACAGGTCAGGAACAGCCACCTTCCCCCCAAAGCCTCCTCTCCGGCCCCTGCTCCTCTCCTCCTGCGGGACCGACCCGACTCCACCGAATGACCCACCTTCACTCACTGCTGCGCGGGCAACCCAGGACGGCTGAAGAAATGCCATGTTTTACCCTTGGCTGGGCTCCACCTGGGTGGGTTTTTCTCCTTCTGATTGGAAATTGCCCCCAGCTGGCCCCCCCAGGTGAGCCCAAGGTGAGACCCGACCCCCAGGAGCCCTGGGTGAGGAGACTCAGGTGCTGCAGCCTCCCCTCGTCCCGACAAACGACTTCTCCCTTCTACATTCCAGTTGTGCAATTTTCCCACAAAATTTTTCCACCCAAGTTTCTCGGGAGGCGCAGCAGAAGCGGGTCCAAGACCCGCGGCTCCACGGTGAGGATGGTGGCAGCGGAGACACGAGAACATAAAGGGAATAAAGAACTGCCAGAGGAGCACACACGAGATCTTATCACAGTAAAAATCCCTAGTTTTAAGGAAGTTTGGGGAACAAGCTAAGGGCTGGTCCCAGCACAACACAATCCGCACATCTGCGGGTTTCCTGGACTGAGCAACTTGTAGGTTTAAGTATCTTAAAGCTGGGAATTCTGGAATTCTGGAATATTTATGCCAGCCCCAAGGGCTGCGGTTCCAAACAGCATCGTTCAGCGCGTTAAACACCACGGGTGCAGGGGGGTTCCGAGGCCAGGAGAGCTCTTAGGGCGCCCCGAGCATCCCTATGGCCCTGCGCCGTCCCAACCGCTCGCCCGGCCCCCGGATCAAACCACATCCCAACCACCCCCGAGAGAAACTCTCGGCGGCGCTGCCTTCATCCATCATTTATGGGAAGCTTGGGTTTCCATTCTTCCAGTGGGAGCAGGAGCGACCTCGGCGCGTCCCGCTCTCCGTCAGCTGGTTGTTTTCCACCGAGCGGCTGACGGGCAGAGGCACGAAACATTCATTTCCCCGTCAGCAAACGCCGTGGCCCTGGCTCCCACCTGGGTTTTCGCCCGAGAACCGCAGGGAACAGGACGGGGTGGTTCGAAGCTGGAACCAGCCCGGACGGCGGCCGCTTCACGCCCCCGAAACCTCCTCCGAACCCTCCTCCGTAGGAGCCGTCCCCAAGCCCCACGGCCAGGGACCACGTGGCCCCTTCCAACGATTTATAACCCAGCGCGGAGCCCAGGGGAAGGGGGAATCTCGGGCAAGGCAGGAAAGCCAAGAAATACTCCTCCGTTAGGAAAACAGTCACGAGATCCCGAATGTCTAGACGGAGCCGTGGGGCCGGCGGCTCCCGGGGTCTGGTCCAGGCGAGGCGCAGGGATGATCCAGGGAAAGAGCCGTGTGGAGTCCGGCAGCTCCGAACGGCTGCCGAAGCCTCAACCACGCCAGGCTGACACTAGAAACCCTCAGCCCTTCAAAACAAAGCAGCAAAATAAAAAAAAAATTCCCCCTTTTCCAGCTCTTTTCCCCTCCAGTCCCCAGCCCCATGGATGCTGCTCGGCCTTTTGCCCCACAAGCCCCTGTGCCGGCGGATGCGCGGGGTTGAATAATCCCCATTTTCTCCGGGAGCGCGTACAGAGTCTGGCAGCACGCACCGGCAGGGGAGCTCAGCGACTTCGTGCCGACCACTTTTCGACACTTAAAAATAAACACCGCGAAGCCCGGGGGAGCTCTCGGGGTTTGGAAGAGGCGCAACACGCCTCTGCCCGAGTTCAACCCCTTCAACGGTCATTTGCTTTGGCGTTAAACCCCACCGGCACCCAACCCTGCGAACGGGAAGCGTCTCCCCACGCAGCCTTGGCCCCTCCAGCAGGGAAAGCCCGGCTTTCCACCGCCTCGGAGCTGCGAAAACCAGGCAGAAATCCACCACGGAGCCGGACAAACCCCACGGCTGCCGCTCTCGACCCTACAGCCAGAAGGGCTCGTGGCCCCGGGGCTCGTTTTGGCCAGGGGGCAGGGATGGCAGAGCCGAGGGGTTTATCCGCTCTCCTCCTGCTCCGGCCGCCCAGGGTCTATTCCGCCTCTGAACCAACCCCATCGTTGCTAAATCCGAACAAGTCGGGACAAGGAGGAGATCAGAAATCTGGGATGGCTGCCGATTGCAAAACAGAGACGGCGGCCGTTGCCCAAAGCGCCTGGGAACTGGGCAGCGCAGGAGGTGCCTCGCTCCTCCCGACCCAGCGTCCCTGCCTCACCTTGAAGCTGTTTAGTGCCCTCCCTCCCCCTCACACCGAGAAAACTCCCCCCCCTCTGCAGCCCCGGCACCCCCGAGCGCGACCCACCGGTGTGTCTCAGTCTGCTTAGAGACACAGGAATCAAGACTTCCACCATCTGCAGCGACTGGGACAAAAGAAAAAAACCCCTCTGTGGGAAGGGAGGAGCTATGGGATGAGAACCGACGGCGGGAGCACGGCCCCGGGGGGGTTGGGGTGTCCCCTTCCCAGGCTGAGCCTCGGAGAGCCCCCCAAATTACCTCTTCCTCGCTCTCGACTTTGGGATTGCTGGCTGTGCGCTTCAGATTGCTGCTCATGCTGATGCTAACGGTGGCGTCCGACTTGGACCTCTGGTGAGTCCTTTTGGAAGGAGAGAGCCCCATGTCGGGGGCCGGGCTCAGCGACGGCAGCTCCCTCTTCTTGTAAGCCGGCTTCAACTCGTCCGAGAGGATGAGTTTCCGCAGCTTGGTCCCGCGGGAGTGTCGCTGAGTGGAGATGTGCATGTCCGAGGAGTAGGCGCCCAGCAGCAGGGCGCACTGCAGGGAGAAGTTGATGCTCTGCCGGCAGCGGTGCACGATGTAGGGCTTGATGGCGTCCCCCACGTCCTCGTCCATGTGAATGTACATGTTCAGCAGCTGCGGCAGGTAGAAGTCCACGTCTTCGTTCCTAAAGCAGAACAACCTATTCCCAATGTAAGCCTGCACCCCAGGTTCCTTTGAATTGTACAAGTATGAAATGGCCATGGAGATATCAAAGAGTTTGGATTCGAAGAGCCGGAGGAGCCAGGACTGCTTCGCAGAGTTGTTCTTCTGCCGCTTGCGGGCGGTTTTCACCGTGTTGGCCACGGTCTCGTCCTCCTCCTGGATCTTAGAGGCCGTGCCAGGCGGGTCGTCCAAGCACTTGATTTCGTAGCCCTCCCCGATGTCTCCGTTGGCCAAATCCGCCGGGGCCCGCGGGGCGCGCTCGGCCTCGCCGCCATCAGCCGGTTTCCCCAAGCCATCGGAGGAGACACCGTGCATCAGCTTGACCTTCTCCAGGACCTCTTCGCAGGCTTTCTTGGCCACCTCGGGGTCGATGACGGCCAGCTCTCCGACACCTTCCGTGATGACGCCGAGGGACGTCCCGCCGCTGCCTTGGGGCGCCGGCTCCGCGCCTGTCCCTCGGGCCGGGTCTGCGGCAGAGTCTCCCATCGCAGCGCTGGGTCTGCGCGCTTCAGAGCTAGGAGAAAACCAGAGAAAAAGAGAAAAGAGTCAGGGACAGAGTCTGCGGAGGAGACCCGAAGGTGGGCAAACGGGAATCCCGGCTGGGGGACAGCTGAAGGGACACCGAGAGCTGGGGTTTGGGACCTTGGGCTACAGAGGGACGTTCTCTGGGCCAACGCAGGCAGCGCGAGCCGGCCCGGCAGGACCCCGAGCTGGCCACCTCGGGGTTTAAAGCTCTTCTTGGTGCCTTGACTGAGAGCTGTGAGCATCCATCAGCCATTACACAAAATTTCCCTTGTTACCATGACGATAAAAAAAATTGAGCCAGCCAAAAAGAGGAAGAGAAAGGGGGGGGTGGTGGTGGTGTGGAAATAAGCAGGGTTTTTTATGCTCTCCAGCCCAAAGGAATTCTGCAGGGCTCGGGATTAGGTTGGGGGGACCCCGTGGCTCTGCTTCCCGCCGGAGCAGGGGAATTTTATCCCCCGTGCTGGGGCTTTTGCTCATTTCCCCTCCCTGCGGGATGGAGGGTGACAGCGGCTCGTCGTGGTGCTTCGACGGTGAAATCCCCCACCGGGGCCGGGCGAGCAAAGAGCCGGAGCAAGAACCAAGTTTGTTCCAACGAGGTCCCTGTTTTCAAAGTCCAGACACCGGATTACGGCTCCTCGCCACCGATTAGCGCTTAATTACGGTTTAAAAATAAGATAAACGATTGAACACACTTCCTGGTTTCTCCCCTCAATAAAAAGAGCAGCGGCGCATCCCTACAGGGAAGCAGCGGGAATAAAGGCAGCCAGCGCCAGGCGAAATTGCCCTCTAAAAATAAAGTAAGGCGCTCGACTCGATCTGCCGTCGTTACCGCCGCTCCGACGGCTTCCCTTTATCGCTCACACGCTGCGAGACGACGGCCGGCTCGTGATCAGCAGAAGGGCACAACGCCTTCCACAAACGTCGAGCGCCGCGAGCAGATTGCCAGCTCCCTCCCGCTTTTCACATCCAGCACGGTGGAAAAAATTCCTGTCTTTGGGAAAGAAGTTCACCGAACCATTTTCTGCCTCTCTGCTCCCCGTCCCCCCCCCCCCACCACCCCCCTCCACCGCAGCCCCCGTTTCGCCCGCGGAGGCTGCGCTGGCGGGTTCCCCCAAGGAGATATTCCCCCGTTAATTTAACGACCTGTTTATTTTTACAAGGGATTACAGCTCCCGACGCGGGAGAAAAGGCCGAGGAAACCCACGGCGTTTCTTTCTCAATATTCCAAGCGGGGAAGGAGGAGGTCGGTGCGTCCGGGCGCGAGCGCCGCTGCCCCGGGACCGGTTTCCTCCTCTTGTTTTCCAAGCACTTAAGCTCTAACTCCGAGGTGAAAAAAGCCCGACCAAAGTTCAGCTCGGAGCCGAGCTGAATGGCATCTTTCACCCCGGCCGCGCGGCAGCCGCACACAACGTCCTCCTCTGTGCCGGCCGTTCCCCTCGCTACGGATCCCGCGTGCTTCAAATATTTGTGGTCATTAGATCCTAAAGACCCTGCGAGGCGAAGGAAGTTGTTTTTCCTTCTGAGGGAGCCCGGCCTTGCCCCGTGAAAGCCCAAGAGGATCTCGTTGGTTTTTTTTTTTTTCTTTTTTTAAATTAACACCGCGCCGGCAAAAAGGAGCTCCTTCGGCGGAACCGGGCGAGGTGGGGTTTGAGAGGAACGGAGACGGGTCCGAGAAAGGGTCGCCCAGAGCTCTGCTGGTGCCAGCACTCCTGGGGGCCTCCAAACGCTGGCATCAAGACAAGCGGGGTGACAAAATGATGAAAAATTGAAAAAAAAAAATAAAAAATGAGCGGCGGCATCCGTGGGAGCCCCAAACCTCCCTGGAGGTACCACGGAGGCCCTTCCCAGCCCCGACCGGTCTATCCCAGGCAGGGAAATGCCGTCGACACGCTCCTCGCTGGGCTGCAGAGGGAGGAAAAGCGCATGGGATCCCGTTAACCCCCCATTAAACCCCCCTTTCCCCGCAGCCCCGGGGCGGCGCGACAGCACACGCTGCGTAATCCTGGAGGGTAAACCTCCTCCAGGGCCGCGGGAGAGGTTGGGTCCAACCTGACCGACTCACGCGAGGTGTCCCGAGGCACCGTCACCGCCAGCCCCGAGTCCCCGATGCCGTGGCCACCGTCCCCCGGGCGGGCAGGCCCCGAGGGACCCGCTCCCCGGCGAGGAGCCGGCCAGAGCTCACAACTGCTGAGTGGGTTAAACTTGGATTAAGGAGCTGCGCAAGATAAATCCACCCACGGGCCGGCAGGGTTACCTCTGCGCAGGCTTGGAAATCCGTGCATGGCTTTTTTATCTTTATTATTATTATTATTATTTCGCTCTTCAGCCCCCACCACCACCACCACCCCCCGACACTTACGCAGCCGCCTTCTTCGGTGACATCCCGGCAACGGGGCCGTTGGGAGCCCGCCGAGGACACGTCCTCCGCTCCTAGAGCTCCCTGAGAATCCCGGCGAGGGAGCTCACTCCCCGCCTCCTGCACCTCTCCGCATTTTTCCGTGATTCACATCCCCGTTTGTTAAACACATCACCACGTGCTATTTGCCTCCGGAGGCTCAGCAGAACTCCCCTACTCCAAATCGCTGGTCTCAACAGGGATAAAAACCCCATCAGCTGCACACAATGAAGCAACCCAGGCTGGAAAACAGGCTGAGCCGAATTCATGCGGTTCATCCTCCACCCACAGCCGTAACGGGCCAAGTTTCTCTCTGGCGGAACGGCCCTGAAGTCGGTGATTAAATATGAAATAAAGGGAAGTCCCTTTATTAGCGCAGAAAGTACCGCTGAAGCGGCCGCGGTGTCGGTGCGGCGATTCCAGAGCACGGTCCCTTCAGGAAGGGACAAAAGCAGAGGGAGATCTTTGGGAACGGAGCTGGGGCTTTACAGGGGAGGGGAAAAAAAAAAAAAAAGGCAAAAAAAAAAAGCAAAGCCTGGCTCCTGCCTGACTCGAATAAGAACTATTAGCCCTGGCAACCGCCCAGGAGGACAGGCTGAAGCCTCACCAAGACATCTGGTCCCTATTACACCGCGTTACTTTTTGTTTTGCTCAGCACCGACGGCCCTCGACATCTTGCTGTGCCTTCGGGAAGGCCACAGGAGTTGGGATGGGGGCAGAAAACACGCCAGCAGCAGCCGGGGCCAGGAGAGGAGGGACAGTCAGTGCCCCCCGCTACACTCAGGGGACAGTCCCCGCTCCCCGGAGCGTCCCTGCTCCTCGGAGCATCCCTCCAGAGCCACCGCAAAGAGAGCGACTCGATGCAACTTCTCGGGTGAGAGCCCAAAGGTTGGGGAAACTGAGGCACGAAGGGGCCGTGACTCTGTCCCCAAGGACAGACTCTGCCCATAACCCTCCCCTGCTCTGGGGCTGCTCCCCAAGAGAGCAGCAGCTCCGGGGAGAGGTGGAACAAACAGCGGAGGGAAAGGAAATATGTGAATTTGCAGGAAAAAAAGGCAAGGGGAAGCCCTGAGTCGGAGCCCCAGCAATGGCCGGTGCCACGGACAGGCAGGACGGGCTCCTCCGTCCAACGCAGCCGCCCCCCGCGCCAGGACGGAGCAGCCTCCGGTCCCCAGCTCCGCAGTGGAGCTCCCTGGGTTGGTGACATCACGGCTCCTCTGGTGGGACGGGAGGCAGGATGCTCGGCTCCCACCCGGCCTCACGGGGATGCTCGCACAGCACGGGCTCCGCATCCCCGTCCCCAGCTGTATTTGTGTCCGGAGCAGCAATAACCCCGGGGCTCGCCCAAGCGGAGCAACGACTCGCCCCTGAATTTGGAATAAAATAAAAAGCCACGCTGCAGGAACCGCAGCAGGAGAACACCAAACTGCTCAGCACCCGAGAGAAGGGCTCCCAGCGCTCCTCGGCTCCGCAAGGGAGATGCCACCAACTCCCTGCCCCGAAACGTCCATCCACAGCGAATTATTTCCAGTTTGTCTCTGTGGCATCTGTCCTGGGAAGTCATTCCGCCTCCCCCGCGACGGAGCCACGGTCCCCGGCTGCGGAGGGGAGGGAAAGCCACAACCTGCCAGCCCCCCGACCCGCCAGCGCGTCCTCCGGTCCCTCCTCCTCCACAAACGGTACAGCCCCGGGGGACGGGGTTACAATCCAGTGATTTACTTATAAATTAACTTCCCCCTTTAAAAAAAAAAAAAAAAAAAAAAAAAAGAATTATGGGAGTGCTAAAATCTCTCTCCCCTCTGGGAACAGCCGAGAAGTGCTTTGGGAACGGCGGGTTTTGCCGCAACAGGCGTCGCCTCATCGAGGAGGAAGCCCTCGGGAACCCACCCCACACATACCACAGCGGCGGCTCATCCCCAGGTCACTCACGCAGGCACATCCCACCTTTTGTCCCCTTCCCTCGCCCCTCTCCGGCGGCTAATTACCACCCCTGAGCGAGCCAGGACAAACCCTTCCATCCCAGCGACCTGTTTCCGAGCTCCCCGAAAGGCCGGAGTGCAAGGCGCTGGCACGGCCACCATGGGAAGCCTCCTCCTCCTCCTCCTCCTCCTCCTCCCCGCGATCACAAGGCACTTTGCACCCCAGCGTTCCCACATTCGTTTGTGCGTATGGAAATGCAGCGTTTCAAGTCGCTGCCGGTACCCACAGCCACGGCTGAGCCCTGCCCTACGGCGGGACCGGGAAGGAGCTGTCTGGATGGGACCGAAAACAGAAAGGGAAAAGGCAGGAGCCCACGTCCCCGGCTCGGACTCCCGAGATCCGAGCACGGACCCTGAAGTGCGGGATGACAGACCGGCTGTGATTTAACGAGCACGCGGCCGTGGCACAGACCCCGCTCCCATTGGGGTTTGCAAGCGAGAAGCCAGAGACTCTTCTCTCCGCCGAGCAGAGGCCGCAGGTGGAGCCGCGGGCCTGGGGCTGGCTCTGCAGGAGCAGACAGACCCCTCGGCGCTCCCGGGCGGCCTCCGACACGGCCACCGGCTCACGCAGAGAGCGACAAAGTCCCCAAAGGGAGTTCAAGACCTCGGTGGCTCTGAAAAGCCCCCCCTGCCCCAGCCAGCGCGAGGTCAAAGAGCTGGAAACCGGCGTTTCCACCCAGTTCCTTCCCCACGCTGCTCCCCCAAGCCTCATCAATCACGGGTCAAAGTTGGGGAGAGCAAAGGGAGTGATAAAATATTATTATTTAGCGTGCCTAAAGTCACTATCAGCTGGAAGCAGAAGTTTCGAGGGGGGAAAAAGCACGGCGAGCCCCACGGGACAGAGGGATCCCCAGGAGCCGCCGCTCTCAGCCCACCAGCCCCTTACGTAACCTCCCCCGTCCTTAACTAGGTATTTTAGGCAATTACAGAGCGCGGGGGGCACCAGATGGCTCCGGGGGGGCCCGGCGAAGCCTCCTCAGGAATGACGGTCTGACGGCGCGGAGGAAATCAGCTGAAAAAGCCTCGGAACGGGTCCCCGCGATCCGTCTCCAGCCGGCCCACGCCACCGGCCCGCAGGGGGGACGCGCTCCGGGGCCGGCCCCGAAGGCGGGAGGTGGGTGCAGGGGGGTTTGGGGGGTTCGGGGGTTTCGAGGGTTCGGGGGTTCAGGAGTTTGGGGGTTTCGGGGTTTCGGGGTTCAGGGGTTTCGGGGAGTCGGGGGTTCAGGGGTTTCGGGGAGTCGCCCGCGGCCCCGGGAGGCCGGGGGGGGGCAGCGGTACCTGGGGCGATGCCATCCGGCGCGGCCGCCGCTCCGCTCCGGGGTGCCGAGGCACGGGGCAGCGCAGGCGGCTCATCCTGGGCAGCGGCTCCGGGGGGGGGGCTCCGGGAACGACGGGCTGGAGCTGGGGGGGGGGGGGGGAGGGAGAGGAAAAAAAGGAAAAAAAAAAAAGGAGGAAAAGATGAATTTCCTGCGCGACGAGGCGCGCGCGGCCCGAAAAGCCCCGGCCGCCGGTGCGGGAGAGCCCGGGGAGAGGCGGCGGAGGCCCCGGCCGCCCCCGGGGGCCCGGCCCGGGAGGAGGCGGCTCCCCGAGAAGAGGCAGAGGCCGGGGCCGGCGAGTGACCTCCCGGGGCGGCTGCAAAACCGACCCCGGAGCCCCCCTTCCTGCCCGGGGTGCCGGGGTTCCGGGCCGGGGGAGGCCGCTGGGGCCCGCGGGGGGCGGCGGGGGGGCGCGGTGCCTGGCGGCCGGGGCGGGGAGTAGGGGTGGGAGGGGGGTTCCCGGTGCCGGTGCGGCGCTCACCTGCGCGGTGGCGGGGCGGAGCGGGCCGGGCCGGGGCGGCGGAGCGGGGCGGCGGGGGAGGCGCAGGCCCCGGCGGCCGGGGCTGCCCGCGGCGCCGCCTGACGGGGCTGAGGGGCCGCGCCGCCCGCCAGCGCCCCCTGCCGGCCCGGCGGCACCCGCGCGGCGGGGCGTGGCCTGGTCGGAGGGAGGCGTGGCCTGGCCGGAGGGAGGCGTGGCCTGGCCGGAGGGAGGCGTGGCCTCGGGGGAAGGGCCGGCCCGCGGAATCTGCCGAAAAACTTCGTTTATTCCCTTAAAACGGGGCTCCGGAGATCTCCGCGCCTCCCCCGCCCCCGCCCCCCCTCCCAGGGGAAGCTGAGGCGGCGCCCGCTGTCCCCGTGTCCCCCCCACATCACCCGGCCGTTTGACCCCCCCACGTGCCGGGGGTTCACCCCCCCAGTCCGGGGCTGGGCAGACCCCACAGGAGGGGAGAGGGCACCGGTGTCACCCCCATGGGGTGTCGTCCCCCCACCCCCCCCCCATACCCATACGGGGTGTCCGGACCCCCAGCACAGCCCCCAACCCCCGACAGACAGGACAGACAGAGGGACAGAGTGCTTGGGTTTTAATGTGGGGTGCAGGGCAGGGGGGGGCACCCCCACACCCGGGGGGTCCCAGGCTGGGGGCACCCCTAAGTGCCAGGGTGGGCGCAGAGCCCTGCCCGCCCCGGCGAGCCCCCCCGGGACACGGGGACACGGGGGGACACATCCAAGTGCTGGGAGGCGGCAGCGGCGGGAGCGCTCCCCGCCTGTGTCTGTCCATGGGGTGCCGTGGGGGGGTCCCCACCGTCCCGGGGGGGACAGGAGCCCCCGCCGTCACCCGGGGGGGACCCGGCCTGGCCTGGGCTCCGCTTCGCCGTCTCCTCCTCCGGTGCCAGCTGGTGGCCATCGGCAACCTCGGCGTCGGTCCTGCCGTCGTGGGGGACACCGAGCTGGGGGCTGTCCCCCAGGGGGCTGGTGGCACCACCAGCGCCATCGGCACCGCGCCGGAGCTCCGCCGCCTCCCCGGCACCACCCTCCTCCGTCCTCTTCCGTGGCCGCCCGCGTCTCCGCTTCGGCACGGCGGCAGCAGCCTCACCGGCCGGCTCCGGGGAACGCTTGGTGGCCTTGGGGCGCTGCGAGTCCTGGGGGCCGGGACCCTCGCCGCCCCCGGCGCTGCGGGGGTTGGTGGGGCTCTCCCCCGCGGGGACCCCCACGCCGGGCAGCAGCACGTTGAGGAGGGGGACGGCGGCCGGCTGGCTCAGCAGCCCCGCTGGCCCGTTGGCCCCCGGGGCCAGCCCCAGGGGCAGGGAGGGGGAGGCCGTGCCCACCGGCAGCGGCAGGGCCACCTTGACGGTGCCCCCCAGGGGGGCGGCCGTGATTTTGGGGGCCAGGACAGGAGGGGAGGAGCGGAGGGGGGCGGCACCGGGCGCCATGGGTCGCTCCCCCTGCGGGATACGGGGCAGGAGCAGGGGCAGGCGGGCGACCAGGGCGTTCACCTGGGGGCTACTGGCCGCCTTGGGGGGCTCCGGGGGCTTCTTCTTCTCGGGCCGGGGCGGGCCGGGGGGCTTGGGGCCACCGTCCTTCTTGAGCTGCGGGCAGAGAGCCGTGTTGGGAAGGGGGACAGGGTGGTGGAGCCGGGGTGACTCCCCGAGCGTGCCCCCCAACATCAAGTGGGGGACACGGGGGTCTGGGCTCCCCCCGCTGGCGCTGGCGGGGTCTCACCTGCCCCGGGCTCCTGTCGCTCTCGGGGGCGTCCAGCCCGTTCTTCTTCGCCGTCAGCGGGGGCCGACTCTCGCGGTGGATCTTCTCCGTGCTCTCTGTGGGTGCACAGATGGGTGATGAAGGGGGGACACCACATCCCGGGGGGGGTGGAGGGGGAGTGTGTGTCCCCGATGGGGTAGAGCGGGGTCGGGGCTCCCTCCAAACCAACCTGAGACCACCATGGCCATGACCAGGTCTGCGCGGGCCGAGCGGGAGCTGATGATGTGCTGCTGGATGAGGAACTGGGCCACCTCCACGATGTTGTTGAAGGAACGCTTGAGGATCTTCTCGGCCCAGTCGCAGGTCAGGGCGCAGGCCGCCTCCATCACCTCGCTGTTGTAGGACTGCACCAGCTCCGTCAGCTCCGACTGCTGCCGGCGGGACAAGCCGTGAGCCCCCCGCCACCAGAGAGGACACCCCGAATCCAAAGGGGGCCCGATCCTGACAACCCCCATCAGGCAGGTCCTCGTCCAGCCTGGGGGAGGCTGACGGGAGAGAGCAGAACCTGCTCCCAGAGAGGGCATCCCTCCACCTTCGTTACATCTAACGAGCGAGGAGGTTCGTTACCCCGGGACGGGCAGAGGACTTACGGTCTCCGTCACTTTGAGGTCCAGGCTGGGCAGGGGGGGAAGGCTCACCATGGTCTTCCTCCGGATCCCGCTGTAGCAGTACGTTTGCAGGGTTAAGGTGTTTCAGCGTCACGCGGCCGGGACACGACGGATCCCAGCTCAAAACCTGGTGACCACAGGACTCACGATGGGCTATTCCTTGGGGGGGGGGGTAACAGCAGCCACCCCCCAACCTGCCCCCAGCCTCCCCCGAGCCCATGGGGCAGCTCCAAGCCCCTCTCGGACCACCAAGCTGAACCTTCAGGAGCCGAAAAACCAGGAACCCTCTCAGAAGCCACAAAAAAACACCTCGTGCACGTTTATAAATGGGAAAAAACGGAGAAGCAGCACGGTGGCCACCAGTCCCAGCAGCTCCCCGGCCACCTGGGCTCCCAGAAGGATATTTCGACTGGCCTCGGCCTCCCAGCCGTCGGGCTTTGATGTTGGGGAAGATCTCCCGGATGATCTTGCCGAAATTGGCGGCGCTCAGGGGGCGGCAGCAGAGGTTGTCGCAGTATCGCCTGCCGGGGAGAGCCGCGGGTTAACGCCATCCACCCTTCTCGGGGGGCCTAGGAGAAAGCTGGAGAGGGACCCTTTACAAGGGGGTGCAGCCACAGGACGAGGGGGAAGGGTTTGACACTGAAAGAGGGGAGATTGAGCTCAGATCTGAGGAAGAACTTCTTTATTTTGAGGGTGGTGAGAGCCTGGCCCAGGTTGCCCAGAGAAGCTGTGGCTGCCCCATCCCTGGAGGGGTTCAAGGCCAAGGTTGGAGGGGGCTTGGAGCAACCTGGTCTGGTGGGAGGTGTCCCTGCCCAGGGCAGGGGGGCTGGAATGAGACGATCTTTCAGGTCCCTTCCCACCCAAACCATTCTGTGATTCTACGATGGCTGGGCCATTCCCCAAACCCCCCAGGCTCTCGCTGCCCTCCGGACCGACCTCCCAGCCGGCTGCGCTGGAGAAGCCCGGCCCCGGGCAGAGGGTCCCCGCACCAGGCCGGCCCCTGCGCTCACTTGTAGGCATCGTAGACGTCCTGCTTGGGCAGGCAGGTGTCCGTGTGCTCCTCCAGGTGGTTCCGGATCCAGTTGCAGGCGTGCATGTACTCGGCCGTGCTCAGCGAGCTCAGGTCCAGGCTACTGCTGCTCCGGGGGAGCCCGGGAGAAACATTTAATTAGCGGAGAAGCGGCACAAGCAGGACAGGAGAAGGCAGAGCCGTGGTGATCTCCCCCCAGCCTCTCGCCATCTGCGTGTCCCCCCCACCCAGCACCCCGACAGCCCCTGCTCTCCCCGACACGGCCCCGGCACCCACCTCTTCTCCCCCAGGCTTGGCCCCGACGGCAGCTGGAGGTAGAGGTAGAGCTTGTCGCTGTCTGAAAACTTCTGGACATCTTGCTACGGTCAAAGGGTCCACGTGGGGGGAGATGAAGGGACCAGAGACAAAGGAAGGTTAAAAATAAGGAAGAGCTGCACCCTCGTTACCCTCGTTAGGGCAGGAACCGCTGGGGCACTGACAGCAGAGCAGCTGTGGAACCCGGTGAAGGAACCAGGCAAAGGGAGCCACGGGAACAGCAGGGCTGGGGGAGCAGGTGCCACCCCCCTGCGCAGGGTGTTTGGGGGGCGAGGGGGCTTCTCGGGGTGCATCCCTGCAGCCAGATCCCGATCCAATGGGAAACGGGATGAAGCAAAACCCCGGGCTCGGCTCAGCTGGAGAGGAGAGAGGTGGGGATGTGCTGCTCCCGCGCCCTCGGAGGAACTCACCAGGATGGAGTCGACCTTGTTCTGCACGGATTTGCTGGGTGGGACAGAGAGGAAAGGTGTCAGCGCAGAGCGGGACGGTACCGCAGCCCCCTGGGGCACCCCACAGCCCCCCCCCACCCCGACCCCATCCCCTCCACACCGCACGCCAGCACCCCGAGACGGGGACGCCGGAGGCACCCACGGATCGGCCGCAGCCCCTTCCCCCCGTGCACCCACAACCCCCGGGAGAGCAGAGCAGGCATAAAACCAGGTCCCACGGGGTCGGAGCCGACCCGTCTGCGCGACCGTGAAGCCCTGAATTGCTTTCACACCCAAAATTGATTTACGCCCAGGCTGCCCTGGTCGCCAGCCCGGGGCCGAGCAGGGGACGCCGGAGGCCAGGGGCCACTCTGCAACCCTCCTCCCTTCGCTCCCCGGGGGCTGCCAATTAATGGACCTTATTAAATTAACCCACAAACTAATTTGGTAAGGCTGGGATGAACCGGAGGAGCTGCCCTTACGAGATGGTGCTCTTCAGCTCCTGCAGAAGGGTGCTCGACTCGGTGGCGCTGCCCCGGGAGCTGCCGGGGGACAAACTTCCCTTTTTAGTGGCCCGGGCGCTCAGCTCCTCGTCAGCCATGACATCGGGGTCCCGCCGGGAGCTGGAAACCAACAATTCAACTAAAATTAAAAAAAAAAAAAAAAAAAAGGGGAAGAAACCCCCCTTCAGAGCCCCGCAGCCCAGAGCTCGCCCACCCTCAGCCCCCATCCCTCCTGGCCCATGGACGAGCTCCGGCCACCAAAGGACATGGAAATGTCCCCAGCGCTCCCAGGAAGGACGTCTCCGGCAGCAGAGACTGCGACCGGCTGCGGGTACCCCGTTCCCGGCAGGGGACTGGGGGGGGGACATCAGGGAGCAGCCCCTGGACCAGCTTTCCCAGGAGGTCCCCGCAGGGCTGGGGACGCTGAGGGGGACCGTGACAGTCCCACGGGTCCTGGATGCAAGGCCCCAGGGGCACGGGGGACAGGAGAACAGGGATGACATGGGCAGCAGGAGGGCGGGTCCCCAGGGAGATGGGGACAGGGACACCAGGAGGAGAAAGGTCCCCAGGAACCTGGGGACAGGGACACCAGGATGGCAGGTCCCCAGGGAGATGGGGACAGGGACACCAGCAGGACAGAGGTCCCCAAGAGCCTGGGGACAGGGACACCGGGAAGACAGGTCCCCAGGGAGATGGGGACAGGGACACCAGCAGGACAGAGACTCCCCAGGAGCTTGCAGACAGGGACACCGGCAGAGCAGGTCCCCAGGGAGACGGGGACGGGGACACCAGGAGGATAGAGGTCCCCAGGGAGATGGGGACACGGGACAGCAGGAGCAGAGAGGTCCCCAAGGCCAGGGACACCAGGAGGGCAGGGGGACGGGGACACCAGGAGGGCAGGTCCCCGAAGACTGGGACAGCAGAAGGGCAGGCCGACGGGGGGGGGGGGGGGCAGGAGTGCCGGAGCCCCGTGACAGCGCAGCCCGGCCGGTGCCGGTTGCCGCGGAGGAGCCGGGGGCCGGGGACAGTCGCTTCCGGGGCCGGGCCCGACGGGGCGGGGGTGGCACCGGACCGGACCGGACCGGACCGACATCCCTCCCCTCCCCGTACCCACCTGCGGGCGGCTGCAGCCGGGACGCCGCCTCGCCTCACGCCGGTGCGGTGCGGTGCGGTGCGGGCCTGTCCCCTCCGGTCCCCGCCACGTGCCGCTGCCCCGCGCGCAACAGGAACCGAAAGTGCTGCTCCCACCGGGACGCGCCCGCGGGCCCCGCGCCGGCAGCTTCTTTTTTTTTTTTTTTCTGATTGGTCGCCGCCCCTCCGGTCTGCCCGGATACTGCCCTCTCCTTTAACGCCATTGGCCGCTCTGCCTTTCCTACCCGGATACAAGCGGCGTCCTTCTCCGGAGTGGCGGCGGGAGGGCCGAAGTCTGCCTAGTAACAGGCTTCTGATTGGGTGGTGGTGGAGAAGGAGGAAGCGAGGAGTGTAAACGAGCCGGTGGGCGTGCAACGCGTGTGTGTGTGCACACGTGTAGAGTGAGTGTGTGTGTGTGTGGCGAGAGATAGCGGTTGTTTTGCTTAAATTGAGTTTAATCAACGTGTGTCGTGTCTCCCCCCCCCCCCCCCCCCTTATCGGGGCCACCCAGAGCACCCTGGCCCAGGTTGCCCAGAGAAGCTGTGGCTGCCCCAGCCCTGGGGGGGTTCAAGGCCAGGTTGGAGGGGGCTTTGGGCAACCTGGGCTGGTGGGGAGGTGGCCCAGGGCAGGGGGTGGCACTGGGTGGTCTTTAAGGTCTTTCCCACCCAAACCAGGCTGCGGTTCTGCTGCGGGAGGCGGTGAGGTCTAAAGACCAAAAGTTTCCGAACTTTGGTTTATCACCAATTTTGGGTCGGGCCGCGGAGGAGACACCACGGGAGGTGCCCGACCTTGGTGTTGGGCGTGAAAGGAAGGGCTGTGTCTTACGTGTCCTTGCGCAGGTGCTGACTCAGCCCTAAGATAGCAAAAAACGCGGCTTCTGGGCCAAAGTCCAGCCCCGAGCGTGTCCCCAAATTAACCTGTTAGTGCCAAAGTTCACACCCCGCCGTGAGCAATGAGCGTGTTCACCAGGAGACCCCCCCCCCCCCCCAAATGTGGGGCTCTGGGGATGGGTGCGAACGCTCGGGGGGGTGGCTGCTCCTCCGACATACGTGTGTACACACTGAACATGTGTGGCATGTGTGTGCATGCGGTACGGGCAGGTGCGTGTGCACACAACACACGTGTGCAGGTGTCCGTGCAAGCCAGGGGCTCCCACGCCCGGCACAAAACCCAGCTTTGCTTTTTTGGGAGAAAACGCCGAGCCAGGAAAGGAAAATCCCGTCTTTAAGGAAAGGTTCGTGGTGTCGTGTCCCTGGTTTGGTCACGCGTTCGCTTTCCGGCTCCTGAAAACAGTTTAAAAACGAGATCTGAGGCGAGGAGAGCTGCAGCAGAGGAGGAGGAGGAGGATGATGATGACAACCCCTGGGTTTTATTTAAGCAAGCGTGGGATGCACGCGTGGAACCCCCCCAGCCCTCCTGCGCTGGGGTTTCGGGGGTGTCTAGACCCAAATATCGGAGGTGCAGTCCCCGCCGGGGTAGCGGATCTCGTGCGCCAGGCAGGGCCCCTCGGGCTCCTTCCCAAAATCCACCAGGAAGCTCCTGTTGACCGTCAGCCCTCCCTGCTCCGTGTCCACGTCCAGCTGCAGCATGACGGAGCCGTCCCTGCAGGGGTGACAGCGGGGACAGTGGGGGGAGCTGGGTATCCCTATGCCCCCATGGAGCAGGGACCTCCCCCGGCCCCCAAGGAGCCGCCAAAATTCAGCCCCCGGGCTGCGGGGTCCACACCTCCCACCCGACGAGCTCCCACCATCATCCTCGTTGATCCAGGTGTCCTTACCTGGGGAGGTCGGGGTAGAACTGCCTGTCCCAGGCGCTGTAGAGGGAGGTGGTGACGTACAGCCGCTTCCCGTCCAAGCTCAGCTGGATCATCTGGGGTCCCCCCGGCACCCTCTTCCCCTGGGAGCAGGCGGAGGAGCAGACGTGCTGTGGGACCGGGGGGGACACCTCCGCCTCCCCCAGGCCGGCGGCGCGGGATGCCGTGTCCATCCCGTGGGATGGGGTGGAGCAGAACCTCATGGACCCGCTCCCCAGGCCGGGGTTTTGGGGACGTGGCCGAGCTCACCTTGATGAAGAAGGGCTCTGGCTGGCTCTGCAGCTCTTCGTCCCCACACACCGTCACGGGTCCTCCCTTGGCGATGCTGCCACCCACAAAGACCTGCAAGAAACCAAAGGTCTGGGTGGCCGAGACAGCGAGGAAGGGCTGATCCCAGCCCAGGAGATGGAGGAAAAGCACCGGGATGTGACCGGGAGGTGGCAGCTGCCTCACCTGCCCCACCAGCTTGGGCTGGCGCGTGTTGGAGATGTCGTACTGGCGGATGTCTCCGTGCAGCCAGTTGCTGAAGTACAGGAACCGGTCATCCAGCGAGATGAGGATGTCGGTGATGAAGCCTTTGGGAGGGTACGGCAGAGCTGGACAAAGGGCCGACGGCACCTGCAGCGCCCAGGGGACCTGGGGAGCACCTCGGCCCCCAGCGCAGGGACACACTGACCTGGCATCTCCGGCAGGAGCCATCCCTCCACCTTCTTGCTGGGGACTTGGATCACCTTCTCGGCCGCCCAGTCTCCTTGCTGCGGGAGGTGAGGGACAGAACGTGGCCCCGGGGGGCTCAGCGTGTGCGACAGAGGCGGGAGAATACGTGATGCTGGGGCAGATGCTCCGTGCACGTATCCACCACCTCTTGTCTCTGGCTGCAGCTCAACTGCGGGAAACCTCACCTCTGCAGAGCCGCGGGGAATATGGGCTCTGGGACATGAGTAAGGGCTTTGGGGGCCAAAAACTCGTCTAATTTTCCAGCTGGATTAGCTGGTTTGGTGAAAAGTCTTCTCTCTCCTCACCCACTTCATCATTACGTGTAACAACAGACACTGGGAATATTGCTTGGGCTGTTGTAAATCCACAACAAAGGCATAAATAAATCTCCTTTAAATGAAGCCATTCCAGCCTAAACTGCTGCCAGTCTGAACAAGTCCTCTGGTGAGATTGCCCCGAGCCAGATCCCGTTCTGGGTGCTCTGGTGGGGACTGGAGCTGTGCTGGGAGGACGGCAGGGGATGCGGGCAGAGGGATGCTGCGCCAAGCTCGGCCAAGGGGCTTCACCAAGGGACCTTCACCAGCCCCAGGGGAGCACCCACCTCCGTCTTGTAGAAGCGGTGGATGGCGCTGCTGATGGTGCAGCCCACGAAGCCCTCGGCGGCGTCGGGGTTGTGGAGGAAGCGGATCTCCAGGGGGGCCGCGTCCTCGCCCACGTCGATGGCCTGGACGTAGGCGTGAGTGGTCCAGTCCCAGACGTTGAGGCGGCGTCCGTAGCACCCTGGGAGGGGGGATCAGAGGGGCTGCTGTGAGTCACGGGGTCTCAAACAGATGTGCCATGGGTTCCTCAGCCCTTTGAGCCCCACAGGGGCAGCCCCGTGGCCCCCGCACCAGCACACGCCGGTTGCTTTGGACCTTGGCAAAAGCCATGGGAAGGTGGCCAGCATCCAACGGGGACCATCTCGTTTGGCCAGGGCTGGGCCGGGCAGTTTAGCCTTTGAGGGGCGGCTGGGCTGAGATGGGGCTTCACCCTTCGTCCCTACAGCCAAAATCCAGCCCCACGCGCAGCTCAGCAGCAGCAGTTACGGGCTGTCTCCGGTTGAGGTCCTGGTGCTTTCATCTAAGGGGTGTTCACAGTGAATGGGCCGGGCTCGTCTTTTTTTTAAATCCATGGGATCGCCAGGAATTGGCGTGAAATTCATTTTGCAAGCCAACCGTCTCGGACAATTGTACCTACGCTCAGGCTGTCAGCTCTCGCTGCCAACAGAAGAGGGTTGAAATTCGCCCTTCCTGCGGTTCTGCCCAGCATCTCTGGCCCGGAGTATTTAAACAACTGTTTTCTCACCTTTCTTCAGGTCATTGGGGTCAAACCCGTACCCCAGGCATTTGGGGATTCCCCACTCGGTGCTGATCAGGACGTTGTGGCGTGGCTGGTACCAGAAGTCATAACCCATCGGGGGGACCTTGTCCCCTTTCTCCCAGTTCCCTTTGATCTCAAAGGTCTCTCCATCCAGCAGAATAAAGCCACCTGTTCCAAAAACCACACACCACACCAGTAGCGAGGAAACCATCCAGACTAACAGTTTACGTGTTCTAAAACAAGCAGCGACAGGCAGATCAACCTGTTGCAGACCAGGCTGCTGAACAGGCAAAGCCACCAGGATGTGGGGACTGTTCCTCCTGTCCCAGCACCCTCTCCCCGGGGGACTGGGGGAACCGGGGGGGCTGGGCTACCTTTCCCATTGCCGGCCGGGTCTCCCAGGGTGCTGATCATGATTTCACCGCTGCCCAGGCAGTGGGAGGTGTGGGGGTAGCCCAGGTTGCACTTCCAGAAGACGTCCTCGGGGTTGACAACCTGCCAGGGAGTTGGCAGCCACTGTCACGTCCAGGCTGTCCTGGGCCAGCAGGATGCCGGATCACAAGCCCGGTGTCACCCCGTGGCCTGCAGGAGCTGCCTGGCCTCGAGATGGGACTTGCCGAGCAGCCAGAGGGGCCGAGAGAGCGCGAGCCCGGGCAGAGTGTGCACGGTCTCTGGTCCCCTCCTGCACGGAGCTGGATGGAGAACTCAATATTTCCACATCAGCCCGAGAACAACCAACTTCCACAGCCCTCCCGTACCGTCAGCCAGACGTCAGGGTCCTGCCAAAGCTCTTAGATGTTCCCCAGAGCCTCTTTGCCAAGCTGTCCCCCCAGTCAGAAGCCACGATCCCAGACCTTTAGCCTTTCACGCGTGTCGGCAGCGCCTCCCAGGTACCTTGAAAAGCCTGGGAGCTCGCGGCTCGGTTCCCACGTCCACCACGTAGATGCGGGAGGAGATCAAGCTGGGGAGGATGAGGCGGTTCCGCTTCTTGGAGGTGTCCCCGAAGCAGCTGCTGCAGGTGTTCCAGCCCGAGTGGTGCAGCTCATCCCCCAGGTTGGGCATGGGCAGGCGGTGGATCACCTGCAGAGCCCCCAGACCCACTTACCCCGGTCTTTCCCCTGCCCAGTGCGGGATCGCGGGCAGAGCAGGGAGCTCAGACCCTCGCAGACCCCACCGTAGGGTCAGGGTGCCCCCAGAAAGCCTCACCCCACAGGGTGAGGGGAGCGATGATGCCCAGGGGATGTCAAGGATGGGGTGCCAAGGGAATTTTACATAAATTTCCTAAGCACGGGAAGGCTCAGAGTCTTGGGGAGAACCCGACAGGCATCAGCAGCAGCTTTGGGGGGCACTTGTCCTAAAGGACAAGGACTGAGCTGTTTCCCAGGGTGGTTTAGTACCGAGAGAAAGCGTTTGGTACCTGGCAATAGCGCGGAGATTTGGGGTCAACGTCCACAGTGGCCAGAAAGTCGGGTTTCTTTCTCCCGGTGTTCCTGTAGATGCAGGGCACGTACACAATCTCCTCCCGGGGACCTTCCGACACAGAAACGTTGCGTGAGCATCAGCAGAAACCACATCTGATGGAATAAAAACCTTGCAGGAGTCTGGCCAGACTGGGTCTCCCTGCCAGGGAGCTGGTGTGTTCCCCCCTCTCTATGGGGCAGCTGGATCCCCATCTCTCTGCCGCCCCATGGGCACGAGGCTGGGCTTGGCTGGGAGGGGGCTGCCCGGTGGGGATTTGGGCTTGTTCAGTCTGAGGGTGCCCTCGCCCTGGGAAGGGATCTCCAGACCTTAGAGTCCCTAAGGAACCCCACGGCTTTGGGATCACCCTGTGCCTGCGAGGACATGCCAGCCCTTCCCCAGTCCTATCAGTCACGCAGATCAAACCACCTCCCATCTCATTTCCATCACATCTGCACGGGAGAAGCCTTACAAGTACGCGAAGTGCTAAGGCAGAACGCTCGCCAGGCTAAAGTCAAGGGCAGGAAGCCCTCCAAGCCCCCGGGCAGTTCCAAGCAGTGAAAATCTCCCGTGATGCAGTGGCACAAGAGCTCCCTTCCCGCAGAGCATCCCCTGGGAAAGGGAAAAGGTCCCTGCTCCCGGCAGCGAGTGCCATCGGCTCTGCCGGAAAGGGCTTTGCTGTGGGACCTGAGCCCTGCCCAGCCCTCAAGCAGGAGCACTCAGACCCCGTGGAGTCTCCCTTGTCACCACGGAGGTCGTGCTCATTCGCCGCTGCGTCAGGATAAAGGTCTGCCAAAGCGAGGGCTGGTGGGGAAGAACTGGTTCAGGAAAGTGCTGAGGAAGAGAGGGCGGTGGGAAGCAGGGAGAGGGAGGTGATGTGGGACCTTTGGATTGGATCCAAACAGGTAATGGCTGGCTCTGCCACGTGGTGCCTTTGTAAACCTTCACACAGCGGTGCCCGAGTCACTCTGGGGATGGAGAGAGGCTGCCAAAGGCTGGGGGATCCCGTCCCCACAGCTTCAGTGGCACCAAAATTCAGGGAATGGGATCAGGCACAGAGCTCCCATCCTAACACACCCACCGAGGGATCCAGGGGACACCGAGGAGCGTCTCGCCACCGGCTCGGCCGCCCAACCTGCCAGACCTCTGCGTGGAAGAGCTCTTGGGTGCCAGAGTTACTCGGCACGGCTGAAGCAGCCAGATCATTCCCAAGAGAATTGCCAGGGTGGCAGAGTCAGTGGGATTTGTGCTGTTTCCTGTTAAATTAAATCTCTGTCCAACCCTGCCAGCACACGGGGGTGTTTTAAAGACTCCCCTCTTTGTTTTTCTCTTGGTTCAAAGATGTTTCATGGGTAGGACTCAGATGGTGAGCAAGCTCCAGAGCTCTCTGAGGTTCTGGGGAGGTGTTTGCTAAGCCCTAGAGAAGCGGATTAAGGGAGGGATAGCTGGAGATGATGCATTCGTTGGTCTCCTCACATCAGAGCCCCGGTGTTTTGGCAGCGTCCAGACACGTAAGGAAGCAGCCCACGAGGCTGGCTTTTATACAAGGAGGTTTGGTCATGGTGTGATCCCGGCCATCGGGAGCAGAGTGCAATGAAAAATCCCCTCTCGCTCCCTGGGTTTAGCTCTGGCGCCGGTGTCACGGGGCGATGGCAAAACAACTGCCTCTGAGAAACTTAAAAATCCCATTTGGTTTTGCAGGGGGAAGCCAGAGGTGAGTTTGCTGCGGGCTGCGACCCAGCCCCAGCCATCAGGAAACCTACAAAGGTTTGTTCTGACACCAAGCCCTCCTTAGGCAATTGGTGTTTGGCCTTGGGACGGGCCAGAAGCAAAATCACTGCTTCCCCAACGGTTGCTGGGAGCCTCCTCAGAGAGTGGAGTTAATTGATAACGCCCTGAAATTGAAAGCGGTGTTTTAATTGTCACCTAAATCACAGACAATGCAGGGCTCTGCCCTGGATCTCAGACTTGCCTTTCATCGCATCCAGCGGCGAGGCGAAGCCAGGACCGCATGCTCCACACTTCTCTGCATTGAGAAGAACAGAAACAAACAGAAATTAGGCCCCAGCGACTTCTTTTAATCCCCTTTTTTGGAAGGAACCACTCTCTGGAGTGGCCGCACACACTCCCCTGCATGGCAATACCCGAAGCAGGATGCCCACGTGCACCCAGAGGACGCCCGGGAAGGTTTGGGTCTCAAAAGGCCAGGGATAAAGTGATATATTCCTGGTGCAGAAAGGTACCAGGCTCAGAGCCGCGTCTCTCTGCCCCGATGGGGGAGAGGAAGGGCCGCTCAATACACGCAGGGGCAACGCCTGGCTCAAGGGGACACTGAGAGCTCTGGGTTCTCCTGCGAGGAGGAGGAGGAGGAGGAGGAGAGGCAACGAGGGAGAAATGCAGAATGGCCGGGCTGCTGCCTGGAGGAGCTTCTACAGGAGCCAGAGGCAGAGAGAGGGGAGAGGGCACTTCGCCGGGCCTTGCTTTGGGGCATTAATGGAAAACTTTCACACAGAAATCCCTGTTTGCACCCAAAACGTTCACTGCTCGAGGTGCTGCCTCCTCCCCAGCCCCGAGCACCATCCTGGGAACCCCCATCACGCTGCTGCGGGGCACTGCGAACCCTGCCCGTCTCCTTCTCCAAAGGACTCCAACAAAACTGCTGAGAAAACTGTTGTTGGTGCAGTTGAACGAGAGCTTGGTAGGAAACAACCACCACCAGAAGGACCCCTGCTCCCCGTTGAGGAAGGCAGACCCGAGGGAGGGGGGGAAACCCCAGCCAAACTGTGCGACTCGGCTCTGCTGCGTCAGCTTCTTTCTATTCTTACTCCTTTTATAACTCCTGTCCCTGCTCCTCCAGGGAAGCACTGAGAAGCCACCCCTCCAGCTCGCTTCTCCCTTCTCCTCACACCACCCCTGCAACAACCCCTTTCCCGGCCGGAGAAAACGCCACCTTCATCCCCACGTTCCTTTTCACTTTGGGCTTTTCTGGGTGTCGGAGGAACAAACCCAAGAGCCCCGGCTCCGGAGGAGTTTAGGAGGACGCCAGAGCAGAGCCCAGGGCCAGAAGGCACTGAGTCACCGACAGCCCCGAGCTCTCTTGGAGAGCGAGTCAACGGAGAGATCTCTTACCCACGCTGGAGGCTGGGGTGGACCTCGCCTGCTGACGGGCAGCAGAAGGAGCCGATCTTGCCTGCATTCTGCCTGCCAGGACCAAGCCGAGAGAGAGGATGCGGCTCTGCGGGGGTTCCAATATATAGGGAGCAGGACGGGGAGAAGGAGGGTTTGGAAAAAGGACGCCGAGGGGAGGATCCACACGTCTGGCGCCGTGGGAGGCACCGGGGAAGCCTTCAGCGTCCGACAGCGCTGGGAGCGTGCAGGGAAGCAATTTCAGTGCTTCCAGAACCTCCTCCCCTCCCGGAGGGGCAGGGGACGGGGCTGTTTCTGAACCCTGCACCCCTTCCCACGCTGGGGAAATGAGGGCTTTTCTCCACGCAGGGAAAGCAGGCGCCTCCTCTCCTCTCATTCCTGGCTGGAAGCAGCCTCTCCAGCCTCCCCGCGGGGCTGAGGGGGTGCCCCGACCAGCGATGGGCAAGCGCCGCGTTCCCGACCACAGGAATGATTTTCCAAGGTTGCAGATGTTAATCGCAACTGTAAAATGAAAAGCGAGGAGCGGGGTTTCTTTTAATTGCAGGAGGAGTGTTTACTGCGGGATGTTAATTTGCTGGTGGGGAGGGGGGGGGTTACCTTTCCCCCCACGACACGTCTGACTTAGTCAGAGGCTGTTACTGCTGCTGGCGGCGGAGCCGGGCGTCAGACAGACGGCTCGGGCTGCACGGCGGGGGCTCGCCGTCGCTGCCTTTGTCCCCTCCAGTGCCCACCCCAGGCGTGGACTCGAGGACTCGAGCAAGCTCAGCCCGTCAGGGGCCCCCAGCCCATCGCACCTGAGGATCGCCGGCAAAAAAACGGACGGTCTTGGCTCAATCTCCCCGGCGTGGGCTCGCTGCTTTGTGTTCGATGCTCAACCCCGTGCTATGGAGGAACTGCAGATCCCCACCACGCTGGTCAGCACATCCCCACTGTCCCACCTTGCCTCTCACCAAGGAAAGCTGCTCCAGGAGGCCCCAGGGGTTAAAGGCAAAGGTCAAGGCGTGTATAAGCAGCAGCCCAGCTTCTTCTGGACTTGAGGTGCACCTTCCAGCCTCCTCCATAGAAATGTCCCTGCTGCAGGTCGGCAAGATTGCCATAGGGGGGACAAATCCCATAGGGAAGAGGGGTGATGCCAGCAGTGTCTGTCCCCATGGACAGCCGTTGGAGGCTGTGAAGGGCTGGCACCAGAGAGAAGCAGATCTTCCAAATAACCACTAGAGGGAACAGCCAAAGCATCCAACCTCCAGAGAACTCGTGCTCAGGAAGGAGGAAAAGCCCATGCTCCCTGAAACATGGAAATCAGGACCCAAAGACCTGGGAACGGGCCTTGGAGGGAGTGAAAGAGTTTGCTTGTACCAGCAGAAATATGTCCACGTCCATCCAACTTGGGCAGAGCACGGCCCGACGGTGGAAGAAGGAGCTGGGTCACGTTTGCTGCTGCTGATCTTCATGGCCCAGCGTGGGCTGGGTCCTGGCCTCGCCAGGCCACCACCTGCAAGGCAGAGAGGGTGGTCAGTCGATGGCATGAGGGACACCCCACAAACACGGCCGTTCCCTGCCTTCAGGTGGACGGTGCCTGGCCCCGTCCCACAGAGGGGTTTCCAGGGTGGACTCAGCACAGCCACCTCCAGCCGCCTGGACCCGGGGACGGGAACGTCTGCTGGCCAGAGTCCCTCCTGCCAGCGGGGAGGAGGAGGCACCTCTACCCAGATATGGTCTTTGTGGGGTCCCTCAACAGCAGGGACGTCCCCCGAAAAGGCGCTCAAAGAAGGCAGCTCTGGAGGACCAGAACGGGGTGTCCCACTCAAGCAGCTCCCCCCTGAAGCTCAGGACCTGGTCTGATGTCACCCTCCTGCTCGGGGACAAGAGGCCCCGCAGAGGACAGTTTCTCTCAGAACCCTTGGCCACCGCAGTGAAGCCACGGAACAGTTCTCCAGACGGGATTGTTTTTCTCCCGGGACCGTCAATGGTGCACAAGGGAGCTGTAGCAAGATGTTTGGCCATGGGAAGTGTGAAGGAAGAAAGTGAAGATCTTTTCTTCCAGGGTAAATAAGTAAAAAGCTAAAATTACAAGGATTCACATTATATCCACATTTTGGCAGCCTCTGGGCTTCAGGAGGACCAACAGCCACTCCGGAGCAGCCAGCATTTCTGTTGTAGGGATATATAAACCCCTGACCTAATCATCAACCACTGCTGGAAACAACAGAGAAAGGCTTTGATGAAATAAGACATGTGCAGATGCAGCTGATGCGAAGAACAATTTTATTCGTGTTTAAAGCAGAACACAAGAGCAAACCAGTGGCAGGAAACAGGCACCTCTTTTCAGAACAAAGCACTTCATATTCCTTCTGCGGTGACGCAGAGCGACCCGGGGACGTGCCAGGGAGCCAGGAGGGCTCGGGGGCCAGGGGAAGACTATCCAGGGACTACCTGGCTGGAGAACAGCAACGCAGACGAACTGGGCACTTCACTTTCTGCCGAGAGGCACTGTGTGTCCTGCACACCTCACATCTCCGCACTCGCCCCGGGCTCTGCCCTGGGAATCGCACCCAGGGATGGCTTTGCTCTGACACCAGCTCTCACAACGTGCCGTGTGTCTCTGCTCACTGCTCTGCCCAAACCAAACCCTCGCACGAGGCCCAGCTTCCGTAGCTCGTTAGCAGAAATCTAGACTCCAGCAATGAACGGGCACCCCCAAACCCAATTTCCCTACGCTCTTTTCTAACGGCTGCACTACAGGAGAGAGAGAAGGAGGGAGTCTCTCACGGGCGCCTAGGCCAGGATATCGGAGGTGGAATCCCCACAGGCAAAGTGGATTTCGTGGGCAAGGCAAGGCCCATTGGGCTCCTTTCCAAAATCCACCAGGAAGTTCTTGTTCACGGTCAGGCCTCCTTTCTCAGTGTCCACATCAATCTGCAGCATGACAGAGCCTTCCCTGGAGGGGACAAGAGCGCAGCCGTTACAGACAAGAAACCAGGGTCCTGCTCAAGAGATCCTGCCCTTCACCTCCGGCTCCTCTCTCCTTCACAGCTTGGCTTCTACAGGGAGAAGGTTCCAGCAGTGACACGCACCAGCGCTCACATTTCAATCCTGAACTCTCAAGCCGTGGGACTAAAGCCACGGAGTGACAGGGTGGCCACAGCTTGCCTTGTGCTGGAGCTCATCGGCTGCTTTGCTAAATCACACCATCTCTGCTACATCAAAACTCCCCCTCTTCCTCCCAAATGTGCTCACCTGACCATGTTGGGGTAGAACTGCTTGTCCCATGTGCTGTAGAAGGAGTTGGTGACGTACAGCCTCTTGCCATCCAGGCTGAGCTGCAGTTTGCAGGGGCCGCCGTACACCCTCTTGCACTGAAGGCACAACAGACGGCACTCGTGTTAGCACCAGGAAGCACGAGCAGGGGCAGGGGAGCAGAGCGGCTGCCTCCCCCCAGAAGGACCAAAGGACCCCGGGGGGCAAAGAGGCCGCAGAACTCACCTTGACCACCAAGGGATCCGGCTGGCACTTCAGCTCTTCGTCTCTGCACACCGTCACGGGGCCGCCCCTGAGGATGCTGCCTCCCACAAACACCTGTGAGCGAGGCAGGGGCAGACGTGAGGCCTTGGCATCCAGCCCCCACCAGACCCTGCCAAGGAACCCGACAGCACCAGCCCTTCTGCTCCTGCCTCACCTGTCCCACCAGCCTGGGCTTGCAGTTCTTGGAGAGCTCGTACTGGCGGATGTCTCCGTGCAGCCAGTTGCTCAGATACAGGTACCTGTCATCCATGGAGATGACGAGGTCCACGGTGAAGGCTGCGGCACAGAAACAGAGAGCTCTAGAGAAGGTGGCATCGGCAGGAAACCTGCCCCACGTCAACCCTAGCCCTCATCACCCCCTGCCACTCTCTCTGTCTCCACCCCAGGGCACGCGAACCTGGCATCTTGGGCATAATCCATCCCGTCACGTCCTTGGCCGGAATCCGAATCACCTCTTCTACTGCCCAGTTCTCCCTCTGCACAAGAAACACAGGCACCGCGCCGTCAGCGTTCCTGCCGGCGCAGGCAGGGCCGGGTCCCCCCGCTGCTGGCACAACACTTGCCTCACACTTGTAGAAGCGGTAGACGACGCCACTCAGGGCACAGCTGACGTATCCCTCGGCGGCCTCGGGGTTGTGGAGGAATTTCACACTCAGGGGCAGAGAGTCCTCCCCCAGGTCAAAGCACTGCGTGAGGGAGCGGCACGACAAGTTCCACACGTTCAGGCGGCGCCCGTAGACCCCTGAGGAAAAGGAAAAGCAGGTCAGAAGAGGGGAGGGGGCTGCCCTTGGACACTCATCCCTCCACAAACGTGACAGCCACGGACCTCTCGCACCCTCCCATCGCCCCGGCGACTTCAGGCTCAGCACCCGCATCCGTATTCCCTCACCTTTCTTCAGGTCGCTGGGACAAAATCCACGTCCCGCGCGTTTGGGGACCACTCCGGCAGAGCTGATCAGAACGTTGTGGCGCGGCTGGAACCAGAAGTCGTACCCGCTTGGGGGGGCCTCACACTCGTTTTCCCAGTTCCCCTTCAGCTCAAAGGTCTCTCCGTCCAGCACAATAAACCCACCTGGGACACAAGAAGGGTTTCGTGACAAATCACACACTCCCCTTCCAAGGCAGTGGGTTCTTTCAGGAGTTACTAAGGGGCAAAGCACCTTTGGCGTTGCCGGCTGGATCTCCCGTGTTGGCAATCAGAATGTCCCCGTTGGGCAGGCTGCGAGGCACGTTGAGGTACCCCTTGTTGCACTTCCAGAAGACGTCCACTGGCTCAATCATCTGCAAAGGGGTGACACGGACACGCTTCAGCCTCCCTCTGCTCAGCACATCTCCCCCTCCCCGGCAGAGCCTGCGGCCACCCCAGACTTCGGAGAATCCCTGATGCTTCCAGGAGCTCTCTTCCCAGGAACACCCACTGGCCAGGGCCTGCTCCTCCTCGGGCAGGAGAAGAGAAGCCTCTGAGCTCCCCTCTGAGCAACACCCAACCCATAACAGCTCCTCTGTCCACCCAACTTATTTAGGGGGAGGGCAGTAGGGGGTGCTGCCTGACTTCCACTCATTTGACCCTCTGAATGCAGCGGGTACATGGAAAGGGACACAATGATGATCGGAGCCTTCTCCGGTCTGAAAAGGGGAGAGGGAAACCTGACCCAGGTCTCTAAAATCAGGCTGGAAGAGAAGAGGAAGAGAGAACCCTTCTTCCCCACGGGTTATCCCAGAAGCACCGGTTCCCAACTCCTTCCCAGAAACTGGTCCTGCAATCACCTCAGGCCTACCTTACAGATCTTGGGAGCCCGGCAGCACTGGGACCCCACATCCACCACGTAAATGCGGGAAGAAATCAAACAGGGAAGAATCAGCTTGTTCCTTTTGGTGCTGACATTGTCAAAGCAGGTGCAGCCAGTGCTCCACCCCGAGGAATGCAGCTCGTCTTTGAGGTTGGGCATGGGCAGGCGGTGGATCACCTAGGCAGCCAAGGCAGAGTTAGGGGGAGCGCAGGGGGAAACGGGGACCCCAATGCAACCAGCAGCTTGGAGGTGATAACACCGCTCCCTGCACCAAGGGAGATCTGGGGAAATGTTAAAACTTAAACGTGACTGTAGGTGTAGACAACCTCTCCTTGCAGCCTTCAGAGAAAGGTAAAAGCCGATGTCCCATCCCGGGTGACAGCAGACAAGCTGTACAGTGCCCGACTGAACATCCCTGACATCGCAATGCGACAGAAACACGGGTCCCTAAACCTCCTGCGGAGCAATCCCTGAGAGGGTGATTCCGAGCCTGTGCTCCAAAGCTCACCAGCAGCACCAAGATGCTCTGGAAGTGAGTTGGGAAGTGAGTCAGAGGCGACCTGTCCCCAGGACATAGCGACAGAGAAGACTCAACCAGAGCCAGGCGTACAGAGGGGAGTGGGAAGGAGGAAATGTCATGGATCCAACACACAGAGCCAGCAGCCAGGCACCAGCCCAGTAAAAAGCCAAGACACAGGTACCTGGCAATAATATGGAGATCTGGGGTTGAGATCGATGGTGGCCAGGAAGTCAGGCTGGTCGATGCACGTTTCCCTGTAGGTACAGGTCACGTAGGCAACCTCCTCTCGAGGAGCTGGGTACGTGGAGAGCTTGTGTTAGAACATGCCATGAACCAGACAGAAAGGAAAAGAAAAGCTTCAACAGACTCTCAGATAGGACTGAACTCATTTTCCTGGATGCTGCAACCTTCCTACAGGCAGTGAACTAGACGACTGTTGTAGGTTCCTTCCAGCTGAAACTATTCTATCCTATTCTGTCCTGTCCTGTCCTATTCCCCCTCGCTCACTGACAACTCTCCAACCCTGGTTCCATTAACATGACCCAGAGGCAAGAGAACAGCACAAGTGGGTCTCCACATCGTTACAGTTTTCTCCTTTGAGGAGAGGAACACAGCACACACAGTTAATTACTGGTCATCTCCACTAACAGGGAGCTCTTTCCCAAATACCCCCATTCCAAACACACTCAAGAGAACTTGCCTTTCACAATGTCCGAGCAGGCGGGGTAGTCGTAGCACTGAACTCTGCATCTGTCTGTTTTGGGAAGAAAAGAAGAATAAAATTAGAAATGTCCATGTCCTTAAAAGGTGCCTGTTGAGAAGATTCTGTCCCACCCCATGGACCTTCTCCCACCCCAACTATCAATGGGGACCCCTGTGACCAGCACCTGCTCTTGTTACAGCACTGAGGAATCACAGATTTTGCTTCTCAAGGCAAAGAGATCCCCTGGAAGCAGATCAACAGCGAGACAAAAGAAACCTCTGGCACCAAATGCCAAAGTTCCATCCCAAATGTCTCCTTCCTGCAGCTCAGCAGAGGATCAAACCCACCCGTCCCCAGGTGGGACTGGGGTTCAAGGCCGGGTGTCTGCTGGAGCTGGGGCCAGGGTGGGGGTACAAGGCTGGGGGCTGCCGGGGGCTGCGGGGAGGCTGCAGAGGCTCTTACCCATGCTGAAGGTCTTCTGGGTCACTCTCCTCAAGAGCAGAGGTGCTGGATCTGGAGGTGCTGCTCGCTCTCTGCCTCGCTGGAGCGGGTTGTGTTGGCCAAGGTTGCTCCCAGGGTCCTTATATCCACGGCCAAGGGTGGGGGAGAAACCAAGGGAGGAGCCATCGCTCCCAAGCCTTTGGGAGGTGCCAGACCAGCGCCGGGGCTGGTTTCCGCCTTGCCAACCACCAATCTAGGGAGAAATCTGCTGCTCCGTGCAGGTCTTTTCCTCAGACACAACCACCCGTATCTGATCCCGGGGCTCTGCTGCTTTCCAATGGACTTCTCCACACTCTGGAAGCCTCCGTGTCCCAGCCGAGGCTCACCTAATTAAAGCCATCCCCTCTACCCAGGTTCCTGCCACACAAATGTGCAGCGGCTGCAAATTCCACAGCAGGGATGGGAAGTCCAGCGAGATAATCGGCCCCACCAGCATCTCCTGGAAATTACAAGCTTTGACCGTATGGAAGCAACCAAAGGCACCTCTGAAACCTGGACCCTGACAGAAGGCACGTCCCTGTCTGAGGGCTGAGCTGAAGACATGGCATCCCTGGCGTCAGCTCAGAAAGCCGGGCCCAGAGGTGTCCCTGCCCATAAAGAAGATCTTCTGAGCCCCTACGGACTGTGACCTGGGACACAGCGCTCAGGGGACGGAGGGGGCTCCATCAGCGCTGGCATCAGAAGAGACTCCAGTGACTCCTGACATCTCCCAAATGGCTGGAAAAGATGTCAGGAGAGAAACGGGGGCCTCAGGAAATACAGTCTGTGCCCTTGTTGATGCAGCCCCTGCACGGTCAGGACATCCCAACACATGGGAAAGTCAGTCCAGGTGTGGGAAACGGGAGCCTTTAGGATACAGGGCAACTCAGCACCGTGAAACAGTGGGCTGAGCAGCCGCCACTTCCTCTCCCCACCAGCCTGGTCTACGAACAAACACCCAAAGGCCATGGCAGGCACTAACACCGCAAAGTGCTGGCACTCGTGCTGTTGAATTACATGCAAACTAGACTAAACTGCCACAAACCACCCACGGGAACAGCAGAGATCTCTGTTAAAGGGAACGAGGTGTGGGATAGAAGAATTTTTGAAAGAAGGGTCTCCTCCTGAGATGACCATGAGCCTGGCTGCCAGCAGCTCCCAAACTAAAGCAGGAAGAAAACACCAAGCCCCGTGGAAGGAGAACGAGTATCACATCTTGTGGAAGAATTCCTCAATTGGTGGGCAAATTACACAGATTAAGTAATTGCTCCACGCAGGAATGCAGAAACATCTGACAGTGCCATTAAAATGTCCTCAGGAGATCTCTATCAGAAGAGAGGGCAGCTTGGCCCATCTCATTAGGGCTGTAATTAAGTGGCTTCCAGAACAGCACTTTAAGCATGTGACAGGCGGACACAGGAGCAGCCAAACACTTGGTCTTTTCTCTAAGCGAGGAGTGAGCATCAAGCTGCTGCGACTGGAAGAGCTTGGGGTTTGTTCAGCAGAAACCCATCTCAGCAGTTTCGGTGCAGGGGGCAAAGGCAGCCGGGAGAGGGATCGTTACCTGCCACAGCCGGAGAACTCCGGGCCACCCGCCGGTGCGTGGTTATCACCGACACGCTGCGTCCCGGGGACACGGAGGTTCTCTGTAAGGCAAGGAGAAGGTGTTAAAATAATACCATGGACGAAAGGAGCAAGCACGCAAAGCCGTGGCTCAAAGCATTATGTTATTGAGATCCTGGGCAAGAGCAACCCCAAGGAAAGAAATTCCATCCTCACATCAGAGCAGACACGTAAAGGAGACACTTCTGGGTGGCTTTTCCACAGCACTAGAGCAGCCCGTTTAACTGAGCATGGAATCCACCCAGGGCCAGGGAGACCCCAACAGAGGAACCTTTCCTGGATGTCAGGAAAACCAGCAAACATAAGGTGGAAAGGACGGGAGGGAGGCAGGAAGAAAGAGGCATCTTTTATGGGAATTCTCCAAGGAGTTTATTCTATAGCCATTTGGTCCTGAGCAGGACTCGCAGCACTGCTTTTGCAGGAGTGTGCACATCCCAGCCTCCCAACAGCAAACTCCGGCTGCAGAGAGACGTGGAAGTGGCCGATACAACCTTTTTGGTAAGAGAGCACAGAGACTTTGAGTATCGTTTGCCTGGGACGGCTCTCAGCCTGCGCCTGCCCCTTGCAGCCCGTCAAGGCTCGGGTTCACCTCACTCCAACCCACACGTGTTCACATCACGCCATGAGTCTGGGGCCAGATGTGCACAAGTGGAAGCAGAGAATCCATCTCCATCTCCAGTTCTTAGAAGCAAACCCTTTCACGTCTCCCAAGGGCAGCGAGTTGTCTTGGGGGCACAATGAGGTGCCAGAGTTGGGAACCAACCTGGCACCCGAACATCAGATTTGGCAGATTTCGAGACCTCACACCTCAAGAAACAGAAGGAAGCCCTCAGTTCAGGAGCAGCTCCACAGCCAGAGCTGGGTGTCCTGCTCAGAGGAGGTCCAGGCCTTGTCCCTGACGCGCTGCCGTCCTGGTTCCCCAGCGGGCAGGAGGCACAGCCAGGCCCAAGAACACACCAGCATCAGAGACAACATCAGGAGCTCAGCTGATGCCTCTTTGCAGGCTTCTGCTGTCACAGGTGCATGTCTCACTGCACCATCTTCTTGCACCTGCACACCTGCTAATTAAAATGCTCATTAGTCCTCCACTCATTAGCAAAGTTTGCTGGTCATCCTCTTTGGCTTTCCTCGGTGACGTCTTTGGCACCCCTCACAAAACCAAGCTGTGGGGCGTAGAGTTTTCTAATTAAAACCGATAGCAGGAAGGATAAGAGCAGGCTCAGCAACACCAGGGAGGGATGGGCAGTGGAGAACACCATCAGCGCCGGCTGCTCTCGGCCCAAGGAACGCTCCCCACGGCAGGCAGACACGGGAGCCGTGACACGGGGACACCAGCAGGGGCTTCATGGACAGCCCACGCTGGGGTGGCAGCTACTCCCCTCCTCCCGACCGTCTCTCCCAGCCCTGATAGGGAAGAACCTGCTGTAATTTTGATACTGGGCAGGACCAGGTGATGCAACCTGCTGCCGGGTCTGGCATTTCACCAACAGGCACCGAGGAACCATCGCCAACGCGTGCACCAAGAGGTCCCAACTCTCCCTTCAGCAGGGACCGTAGAACAGAGAGGAAAAGGGGATGATTTTTTGCAGCAGGCAGACTCGTACGTACCCTCACTGGAAACCTGCTGGTGGGTGAGGAAAAACGCACAGCAACTAAGAAATGTGCAATTGCCCTGCTGACGGGAAGGAAGGTGACAATGGGAGGTCACTTCAACGGCACTTGTCTGTGAGATGCAGATACAGACCAACGGAGGAGCTGCTCCTCCTCAATCACATCACTGGAATAAGATAGAGCTTCTACAGCGCGGACCAAACCGGGGTGATTCCAGTTGTGGGCAAAGTCTCTAGTGAAAAAAAGTCACTTTATGTCCTCTAACGACTACTTTTGGGAACAGAGAAAGGAATCTGGGTTCTTCCTTGCACTGCTACACCTTGACATCAGGTGCGTGGTCTCCAGTCACTACCATGAGCATGCAAAGCCAGTTGAGTTCCTTCCAAAAGGCACCGACCTCCTCTGAAATAGAACCAGAAAGCTGGTGTTATGGACAAAGGAGCTGTACCCTAATACAAGCGTCTCCCACATTTTACTATTCTTTCTGTATCTAAGCTAAGATCTCCTTTTTAATGACTTGCATTTGAAGTGACTTCTGATGAGCCCCAGTTCCCTATTTGTCTACACGAGCACTGAGGGGTAATCCAGAACTCCTCTTCCTTGTATCATGTTCCAAAAGCTCCAGAGGCACGTCACCTCAGGCATGGCGTACACAGCTCGAGAGCTCAGAAGTTCCTTCTATCCACCACCCAAAATCGGGAGAAAATTAAAACTGGGAGGAATCAGCCTGTTCCTCTTCCTTGATGACACACCTACAAGAGACGTGATGCCTCCAGCCCATCCTGAAGTGGTGACGCTCGTCTCTCAGGCGGGGCATGGACAGGCAGGGGATCACTCAGCCAGTCCAAGGCAGAATTACCCCTCTCCGAGAGCAAAGGGGACATTATTGCACTTAAGTCTCGGTGCAGTGGGACTAAGTGAGGGTAACACAGTGCTCGCTGCTGCTGTTTGGTAGCACATCTCCGGCTGAGACACGTGGAGAGCCCAAAGCTGAAGTCCTGCATTCTTTCAGGAACTGGATTACACACCCTGTGCCAAAGAACACCTAAACAGAAGTTGCTTAAATAAATATGAGAGCTGGGGATGTTCCTTTTGAAGCCAGAGATAGGACGCTTCCAGTGCCCTCAACACTGGATTCAAAAGTTCATGATGCTTTGAAGTACGTTAGGCAAAGAGCCCTCAGGACAGAATAAATCAGAAGGTAATATTTCTGGGTGTTACGCATCTGAGCCATCTGAAATGGCCAACTTGAATGGCTTGGAACGTACTCCCCGGGTGCTGTTTTCCCTCTCCACAGGCAAAAAGGCTACACAGGCAGCTATGCACGGGCCCACCTCCACCCTCCTGGTCTAAGGATGGGCCAGACGGATCCTAAGAGCAGACTAATCTCTTCAAAGAGACATGGCTTGAGAAGATAAACGGGATTTGCAGCCTCATAAAGGAGATGAAATGTGATTCCCCATCTCTGATGAGAAGGGGCGGTCAGCAGAGTGCACAACACCACAGCTCGGGTGCTATGGGCCACGCTGAGCTCCACCAAAGATGCTAGGTGCCCCCCACGGCTGAGCTCCTGGGCTTCGAGAGCCGGGTTCATTCCAAAGCCACCGCAACGGCAGGGACATCCCCCAAGAAGTCCCTCAAACAAGGCAGCTCTGGAGGACCACAACTCAAGCGATGGCGATGCTGAAGAGCAGCACCCCAGGGTGCGCAAGAGCTGTAGTTCTGTGGTTGGCCACGAGAAGCGTGAAGGAAGAAGTGAAGTTGTATTCTTCCAAGGTAAACACACGAAAGGTGAAAACTTCGAAGGATCCTCTTTATACCCTAATTTTTGCAACCTCCAAACCAATTGTGGTTCTGGCTGCAAACTGCACCCTCGTGAAGGCGCTCAAGGGACGAATGGGAAGACGTGCGGGTGCGCAGCAGGGCTGGAGGGCAGCGGCTGCTGTCCCGGGCAGCAAACGGGCTCAGACGTCAGGAGGAAGATCTACAACTCCAAAGACTACATCTTGCTCGTGTGAGAAACTCAGAGTGAAAGAGCACAGTCCATGGAGAATTTGGAAGGGACTAAGGTCATTTTGCCAACATCATATAAAGTGTACAGAGGGAACTTTGGGTGAAAACCCGAACTTTACTCTGCCTTGACCGTGGGAAGACTCAAGCTGAAACCAACTCCACCCACTGAACACACACAAGGGACGGCACTGAAGGGTCTACTCAATGTGTTATTCCAGCCCTTCATGGATCTTAAACCGAGCCCTACTAAAAGCAAACGGCTGGTTTGGGTGGTGACAACACTCCATCGGCTTTGACAAGGAACGTTCGTTTGGGGCAGAAAAAGAACAAAGAGTTGCCAAGTTTCCCTATAAAACATGTGCCTACGAGAATGCCAAAAAAACCCAACAAAAGAACAAGCAAAGACAATTTCTGCCAGAGACTTCCAGGAAGACGAGCAGGTGCTCTTGCACAATCGGTGTCCTCTCTGAGAGATTTCCAAAACCCTGATCTTATCGTTAACCGCTGCTGGTGTTTGTTTATTCCTGAAACAACTCTGAAAGGCTTCGATGAAATAAGACATGTGCAGATGCAGCTGATGCGAAGAACAATTTTATTCGTGTTTAAAGCAGAACACAAGAGCAAACCAGTGGCAGGAAACAGGCACCTCTTTCCAGAACAAAGCGCTTCATATTCCTTCTGCGGTGATGCAGAGTGACCCGGGGATGTGCCAGGGAGCCAGGGGAAGACTATCCAGGAACGACCTGGCTGGAGAACAGCAACGCAGACGAACTGGGCATTCACTTTCTGTTGCCTTAGTATTCAAGGGTGAACAATCTCTGAATCATAACCGAGCGTTCCACACCTTGTTGCTGGCCCCGGGACTAGAGAGCAATAGCCAACAGGCTTGGGAGGGCCAGGCAGGTGTCCCAAAGGCCCGTGGCAACAAACCGAGGCACGGTGGGGGTGCAGGTATGTGCTGAGAAGCACTGTGTGTCCTGCACACCTCACATCTCCGCACTCGCCCCGGGCTCTGCCCTGGGAATCGCACCCAGGGATGGCTTTGCTCTGACACCAGCTCTCACAACGTGCCGTGTGTCTCTGCTCACTGCTCTGCCCAAACCAAACCCTCGCACGAGGCCCAGCTTCCGTAGCTCGTTAGCAGAAATCTAGACTCCAGCAATGAACGGGCACCCCCAAACCCAATTTCCCTACGCTCTTTTCTAACGGCTGCACTACAGGAGAGAGAGAAGGAGGGAGTCTCTCACGGGCGCCTAGGCCAGGATATCGGAGGTGGAATCCCCACAGGCAAAGTGGATTTCGTGGGCAAGGCAAGGCCCATTGGGCTCCTTTCCAAAATCCACCAGGAAGTTCTTGTTCACGGTCAGGCCTCCTTTCTCAGTGTCCACATCAATCTGCAGCATGACAGAGCCTTCCCTGGAGGGGACAAGAGCGCAGCCGTTACAGACAAGAAACCAGGGTCCTGCTCAAGAGATCCTGCCCTTCACCTCCGGCTCCTCTCTCCTTCACAGCTTGGCTTCTACAGGGAGAAGGTTCCAGCAGCGACAGGCACCAGCGCTCACATTTCAATCCTGAACTCTCAAGCCGTGGGACTAAAGCCACGGAGTGACAGGGTGGCCACAGCTTGCCTTGTGCTGGAGCTCATCGGCTGCTTTGCTAAATCACACCATCTCTGCTACATCAAAACTCCCCCTCTTCCTCCCAAATGTGCTCACCTGACCATGTTGGGGTAGAACTGCTTGTCCCATGTGCTGTAGAAGGAGTTGGTGACGTACAGCCTCTTGCCATCCAGGCTGAGCTGCAGTTTGCAGGGGCCGCCGTACACCCTCTTGCACTGAAGGCACAACAGACGGCACTCGTGTTAGCACCAGGAAGCACGAGCAGGGGCAGGGGAGCAGAGCGGCTGCCTCCCCCGAGAAGGACCAAAGGACCCCGGGGGGCAAAGAGGCCGCAGAACTCACCTTGACCACCAAGGGATCCGGCTGGCACTTCAGCTCTTCGTCTCTGCACACCGTCACGGGGCCGCCCCTGAGGATGCTGCCTCCCACAAACACCTGTGAGCGAGGCAGGAGCAGACGTGAGGCCTTGGCATCCAGCCCCCACCAGACCCTGCCAAGGAACCCGACAGCACCAGCCCTTCTGCTCCTGCCTCACCTGTCCCACCAGCCTGGGCTTGCAGTTCTTGGAGAGCTCGTACTGGCGGATGTCTCCGTGCAGCCAGTTGCTCAGATACAGGTACCTGTCATCCATGGAGATGACGAGGTCCACGGTGAAGGCTGCGGCACAGAAACAGAGAGCTCTAGAGAAGGTGGCATCGGCAGGAAACCTGCCCCACGTCAACCCTAGCCCTCATCACCCCCTGCCACTCTCTGCGTCTCCACCCCAGGGCACGCGAACCTGGCATCTTGGGCATAATCCATCCCGTCACGTCCTTGGCCGGAATCCGAATCACCTCTTCTACTGCCCAGTTCTCCCTCTGCACAAGAAACACAGGCACCGCGCCGTCAGCGTTCCTGCCGGCGCAGGCAGGGCCGGGTCCCCCCGCTGCTGGCACAACACTTGCCTCACACTTGTAGAAGCGGTAGACGACGCCACTCAGGGCACAGCTGACGTATCCCTCGGCGGCCTCGGGGTTGTGGAGGAATTTCACACTCAGGGGCAGAGAGTCCTCCCCCAGGTCAAAGCACTGCGTGAGGGAGCGGCACGACAAGTTCCACACGTTCAGGCGGCGCCCGTAGACCCCTGAGGAAAAGGAAAAGCAGGTCAGAAGAGGGGAGGGGGCTGCCCTTGGACACTCATCCCTCCACAAACGTGACAGCCACGGACCTCTCGCACCCTCCCATCGCCCCGGCGACTTCAGGCTCAGCACCCGCATCCGTATTCCCTCACCTTTCTTCAGGTCGCTGGGACAAAATCCACGTCCCGCGCGTTTGGGGACCACTCCGGCAGAGCTGATCAGAACGTTGTGGCGCGGCTGGAACCAGAAGTCGTACCCGCTTGGGGGGGCCTCACACTCGTTTTCCCAGTTCCCCTTCAGCTCAAAGGTCTCTCCGTCCAGCACAATAAACCCACCTGGGACACAAGAAGGGTTTCGTGACAAATCACACACTCCCCTTCCAAGGCAGTGGGTTCTTTCAGGAGTTACTAAGGGGCAAAGCACCTTTGGCGTTGCCGGCTGGATCTCCCGTGTTGGCAATCAGAATGTCCCCGTTGGGCAGGCTGCGAGGCACGTTGAGGTACCCCTTGTTGCACTTCCAGAAGACGTCCACTGGCTCAATCATCTGCAAAGGGGTGACACGGACACGCTTCAGCCTCCCTCTGCTCAGCACATCTCACCCTCCCCGGCAGAGCCTGCGGCCACCCCAGACTTCGGAGAATCCCTGACGCTTCCAGGAGCTCTCTTCCCAGGAACACCCACTGGCCAGGGCCTGCTCCTCCTCGGGCAGGAGAAGAGAAGCCTCTGAGCTCCCCTCTGAGCAACACCCAACCCATAACAGCTCCTCTGTCCACCCAACTTATTTAGGGGGAGGGCAGTAGGGGGTGCTGCCTGACTTCCACTCATTTGACCCTCTGAATGCAGCGGGTACATGGAAAGGGACACAATGATGATCGGAGCCTTCTCCGGTCTGAAAAGGGGAGAGGGAAACCTGACCCAGGTCTCTAAAATCAGGCTGGAAGAGAAGAGGAAGAGAGAACCCTTCTTCCCCACGGGTTATCCCAGAAGCACCGGTTCCCAACTCCTTCCCAGAAACTGGTCCTGCAATCACCTCAGGCCTACCTTACAGATCTTGGGAGCCCGGCAGCACTGGGACCCCACATCCACCACGTAAATGCGGGAAGAAATCAAACAGGGAAGAATCAGCTTGTTCCTTTTGGTGCTGACATTGTCAAAGCAGGTGCAGCCAGTGCTCCACCCCGAGGAATGCAGCTCGTCTTTGAGGTTGGGCATGGGCAGGCGGTGGATCACCTAGGCAGCCAAGGCAGAGTTAGGGGGAGCGCAGGGGGAAACGGGGACCCCAATGCAACCAGCAGCTTGGAGGTGATAACACCGCTCCCTGCACCAAGGGAGATCTGGGGAAATGTTAAAACTTAAACGTGACTGTAGGTGTAGACAACCTCTCCTTGCAGCCTTCAGAGAAAGGTAAAAGCCGATGTCCCATCCCGGGTGACAGCAGACAAGCTGTACAGTGCCCGACTGAACATCCCTGACATCGCAATGCGACAGAAACACGGGTCCCTAAACCTCCTGCGGAGCAATCCCTGAGAGGGTGATTCCGAGCCTGTGCTCCAAAGCTCACCAGCAGCACCAAGATGCTCTGGAAGTGAGTTGGGAAGTGAGTCAGAGGCGACCTGTCCCCAGGACATAGCGACAGAGAAGACTCAACCAGAGCCAGGCGTACAGAGGGGAGTGGGAAGGAGGAAATGTCATGGATCCAACACACAGAGCCAGCAGCCAGGCACCAGCCCAGTAAAAAGCCAAGACACAGGTACCTGGCAATAATATGGAGATCTGGGGTTGAGATCGATGGTGGCCAGGAAGTCAGGCTGGTCGATGCACGTTTCCCTGTAGGTACAGGTCACGTAGGCAACCTCCTCTCGAGGAGCTGGGTACGTGGAAAGCTTGTGTTAGAACATGCCATGAACCAGACAGAAAGGAAAAGAAAAGCTTCAACAGACTCTCAGATAGGACTGAACTCATTTTCCTGGATGCTGCAACCTTCCTCCTTGTTCCTGACAACTCTCCAACCCAAATGATCCATTACTGACCCAGAGGCAAAAGAACACAAGTGGGTCTCCACATCGTTACAGTTTTCTCCCTTTGGGGGCAGGGACTCAGCACACACAGTTAATTACTGGTCATCTCCACTAACAGGGAGCTCTTTCCCAAATACCCCCATTCCAAACACGCTCAAGAGAACTTGCCTTTCACAACGTCTGGGCAGGCGGGGTAGTCGTAGCACTGAACTCTGCATCTGTCTGTTTTGGGAAGAAAAGAAGAATAAAATAAGAAACGTCCATGTCCTTAAAAGGTGCCTGTTGAGAAGATTCTGTCCCACCCCATGGACCTTCTCCCACCCCAACTATCAATGGGGACCCCTGTGACCAGCATCTGCTCTTGTTACGGCACTGAGGAATCACAGACTTTGCTTCTCAAGGCAAAGAGATCCCCTGGAAGCAGATCAACAGCGAGACAAAAGAAACCTCTGGCACCAAATGCCAAAGTTCCATCCCAAATGTCTCCTTCCTGCAGCTCAGCAGAGGATCAAACCCACCCGTCCCCAGATGGGACTGGGGTTCAAGGCCAGGTGTCTGCTGGAGCTGGGGCCAGGGTGGGGGTACAAGGCTGGGGGCTGCCGGGGGCTGCGGGGAGGCTGCAGAGGCTCTTACCCATGCTGAAGGTCTTCTGGGTCACTCTCCTCAAGAGCAGAGGTGCTGGATCTGGAGGTGCTGCTCGCTCTCTGCCTCGCTGGAGCGGGTTGTGTTGGCCAAGGCTGCTCCCAGGGTCCTTATATCCACGGCCAAGGGTGGGGGAGAAACCAAGGGAGGAGCCATCGCTCCCAAGCCTTTGGGAGGTGCCAGACCAGCGCCGGGGCTGGTTTCCGCCTTGCCAACCACCAATCTAGGGAGAAATCTGCTGCTCCGTGCAGGTCTTTTCCTCAGACACAACCACCCGTATCTGATCCCGGGGCTCTGCTGCTTTCCAATGGACTTCTCCACACTCTGGAAGCCTCCGTGTCCCAGCCGAGGCTCACCTAATTAAAGCCATCCCCTCTACCCAGGTTCCTGCCACACAAATGTGCAGCGGCTGCAAATTCCACAGCAGGGATGGGAAGTCCAGCGAGATAATCGGCCCCACCAGCATCTCCTGGAAATTACAAGCTTTGACCGTATGGAAGCAACCAAAGGCACCTCTGAAACCTGGACCCTGACAGAAGGCACGTCCCTGTCTGAGGGCTGAGCTGAAGACATGGCATCCCTGGCGTCAGCTCAGAAAGCCGGGCCCAGAGGTGTCCCTGCCCATAAAGAAGATCTTCTGAGCCCCTACGGACTGTGACCTGGGACACAGCGCTCAGGGGACGGAGGGGGCTCCATCAGCGCTGGCATCAGAAGAGACTCCAGTGACTCCTGACATCTCCCAAACGGCTGGAAAAGACGTCAGGAGAGAAACGGGGGCCTCAGGAAATACAGTCTGTGCCCTTGTTGATGCAGCCCCTGCACGGTCAGGACATCCCAACGCATGGGAAAGTCAGTCCAGGTGTGGGAAACAGAAGCCTTTAGGATATGGGGCAACTCAGCACCGTGAAACAGTGGGCTGAGCAGCCGCCACTTACTCCCTCCACCTCACTGATGCAGAACGATGCCATGGAAAACTAATGACAGAGATGTCCCCATGTCCACCTTCTTGGACAAACTGCAGCTCTGAGGGAACCTTCTCACCTTGCCCATCACCACACGGCACAGCTCCCACCGAAGGCCCCCCGGGCAGTCACCAACACCTCAAAGTGCCTGGCACTACTGTGGCTGAAATGGGACTAAACCGCCCCAAACACCCTGGGGAACAGCAGGGACCTCCGTTAAGGGGTTGTGGTGTCACAGAGAAGCGTTTTGGAAGAAGAGTCCCCTCCTGAGATGACCATGAGCCTGGCTGCCAGCAGTTCCCAAACTAAAGCAGGAAGAAAACACCAAACCCAATGGAAGGAGAACGAGTATCACATCTTGTGGAAGAACTCCTCAATCGGTGGGCAAATTAGACGGGATAAGTAATTGCTCCACGCGGGAATGCAGAAACATCTGACAGTGCCATTAAAGCAGCCCTCAGGAGATCTCTATCAGAAGAGATAGCCCGACTCACCAGGGCTGTAATTAATGGCTCTCTGGTTCCAGTCCAGCACTTTAAACATGCGACAGGCGGACGCGGGACCAGCCCGGCACAGGGCACCAGTGCCCAGCTTTAAGCAATTTCTCAAATAATTAGTGCACCACCCAGAGGCAGGTGGGCCCAGCTCGCCAAGTGCTTTGTTTCAGGCAGCAGAAAGGCAAACATGGCTTTTAACGCAGGCTTGTTCTCACTCCTTCCACAAAGAGTGGAAATTTCAATATCCGAGCTAGCAGGATTCCCAAACGCGTGGCTCCAGGCACTGGGGACCAGAGGATGCTGCCCACCAAGGGACACTGGGGCCTGACGGGAGGATGCAGCCAAAGCTCTGCTCCAGCAATTGGAACTGCAAGTCCAGCAGCTGAGAAAGGCAAAAGGCAGAGCAGAACCCAGCAGGACATAGCATGAGCTGGGCTGGAGGCTGAAAGGCCCGCAGGGATGATGGGGACACGAGGGCCTGAGTGGCATTTCCCTGTGTAACAGAAGGAAGCCCTCGGTGCAGGAGCAGCTCCAGAGCTGCTGGGTGTCCTCCTCCTGGCAGCTCAAAATAGCCTCTGCCTCTTCTCTGCTTGACTGCCCAGACTCACCAGTGCTCTCCTGTGGAGCTGGGCACAGCTCTCCATCTTTCCCCCAGCAAACTCAAGAGAGAGGTCCAGGCCTTGTCCCTGAGGCGCTGCCATCCTGGTTCCCCAGCGGGCAGGAGGCACAGCCAGGCCCAAGGACGCACCAGCATCAGAGACAACATCAGGAGCTCGGCTGATGCCTCTTTGCAGGCTTCTGCTGTCACAGGTGCATGTCTCACTGCACCATCTTCTTGCACCTGCACACCTGCTAATTAAAATGCTCATTAGTCCTCCACTCATTAGCAAAGTTTGCTGGTCATCCTCTTTGGCTTTCCTCGGTGACGTCTTTGGCACCCCTCACAAAACCAAGCTGTGGGGCGTAGAGTTTTCTAATTAAAACCGATAGCAGGAAGGATAAGAGCAGGCTCAGCAACACCAGGGAGGGATGGGCAGTGGAGAACACCATCAGCGCCGGCTGCTCTCGGCCCAAGGAACGCTCCCCACGGCAGGCAGACATGGGAGCCGTGACACGGGGACACCAGCAGGGGCTTCATGGACAGCCCACGCTGGGGTGGCAGCTACTCCCCTCCTCCCGACCGTCTCTCCCAGCCCTGATAGGGAAGAACCTGCTGTAATTTTGATACTGGGCAGGACCAGGTGATACAACCTGCTGCCGACTGGCACAGCGCACTAAAAGTGTCAGGAGAAGACCTTGCTCCACCAGGGACACCACGTCTGCTCTGAGCACCCACGCGAGAAGTCCCCGACTGTGGGACCAGTCTCCAACCTTCCCCCAGAGCTCCAGGGGCTGTTTTCTCCCATCCCACCTCACCCTGCCCACTTAACCCTGGAGGTGCCCCAGGGGATCTCACTGTTGCTCATCCTCTTGCATTCTTAAATCCCTCTTTCCTACACTTTCTCCTGGCCTCCACACTCTCTTTACAGCCTTCTGCCCCACTCAGAGCACCAGGCACTGAGAACCGGCAGAGTTTGGAAAGCCTGTGGTCAGTGCCAGCGTTCCGGCAAAATACACCAGCAGAGGTAGGTTGTCCTAGACCTTTCCAGGCTCCACATCTCCCAGGGGTTTCACTGTTCCAGTCCATTCCCTGCTTCAGGAGCAGAAGGAAACCTACACCATCAGACCCTTGAAGATGTTGTGAAGCAGAGCTTTGCTAGAAAACTGGTAAGTTCATGGTGCAGGTGAACACCGCGCTAAACCAGCTGAGCTCACCTCCTGCCAGGGCAGAGGGGGGAGCAGAAGGGCCAAAGGATGGTGAGATTCCTGGCAGACAACCTCCCCGCCAGCTGGGGATCCCCAGGGGAGCAGGAAGACACAAATGGCTCAGGAGGCAGCAGAGGAGAAGAGTCCACCAAAGGCACGTGCGACAGAAAAAGAGTGCTCAGAACTCTGTGCAAAGCAAAGATCCACCACCCAGGATCTCTTGATCACTTCACTGAGCAGAGACAAACCCAATGTCACGGGGCTACTGGGCTCACACCAGGTACATGCTCTTCCCTTCAAAAAACATCACTTCAACAAACATTCCCATGCGCAGGGAACCGGGTTTGCTGGAGGGAACACCAGCACAGCACAACCACACTTCTTCTGCCCCCACACACCTCTCTGCCTTTCCTCTACCACGCTTCCAGCCGCCCCTTCCCCTCCAAACCAGTTTTGCTGCTGGAGCAGGAGTCGCAGGGGAGGGGGCAGACAGGTCTGGCCAGCAGCAGGGCAGCAGTGGGATCACCCCTCCCCGCTACAGCCCACAGCTACAACCGGACAAACCCCTCCAGAACCCACATCCTCAGGTGGCGATTTCAGACACCGTGTAATGAGCAGTGACTTCAGGCCGCCACCGAAGGCCCTGCTGTGGGCAGCCACAGGGAGACGGACCGTGAGTCACCTTTTTGGCAGCGCCGTTTCTCGACGGATCAGCTCCTTCAGCCGCCTCCTCCCACAACAGGCTCCGTCGGCAGCACCGCGCGGCTGGGGAGGGCGGACGGGCAGGACCTGCTGCTTCTCCTCGTCCTGCCTCTGCCTCAAGTCAGGCATTAGCAGCGCTCCTCAAAAGTCCTAACAAGCATGGCACATCAGACTCCATGCTTAAAACACATGGAATCAATGGTGGCCCTTCTTCCGCTGATGGAGATGGAAATGCCAACCAGGGATATGTGCACTGAGCAGTTTCCCTGAACATTTCAGGTCCCACTCCAAGGACTCATTTACCCTTCTCTGGAGATAACAAGGCACTTCCCTACACTCCCAGACCCCTAAGTAGGGGTCAGTCTGCACCAGAGGAGTGGAGAGCTCAAGGGAACAGACCAGAAATAGGTTTTTTTTTAATGGCAGCTTTCATCACAACTGCTCTGCCTTCACTTAAGCAGAAGCTTTTCTCCATTCTAAAACCTTCCCAGCTAATAACTGGGATAGAATATATCTCACTGTCCTCCTGCACTTGCTGAAAATACTACAAATAGAGTCTCTCTCTGGCATAAACACAACTGCTTGTCTTGGAGACGACCTGGGAAATGAATCTGCAACCTCAAATTAACCATGAATGAGTGAAAACTAAGAAATAGTTCCTATGAAGGACTATTCATAGGCAAGCGGCACTATGCCCTCCTGTGGTCATCTGGAAGATCACCTACCATCTTTAGCACGGCATCCATGCGGATGTTTTATGTTAAAAATACAAAATTGAACTCTCCAAGCCTGGTTCCAAATATTTTAGGCAAGACAGGAAAGAGTGATGTACAGAAGTCTTGATTCTAAAGCAAGAGCTGTCAGCTGGATGGGGATTTTGCTGTGGAAGCACAGTAAAAGTCAGAAAAAAGCCCTCTCAAAAGGCTCCAGCGGGAAGTCCCATTAACACGCCGCTGCCGGGATTCCAGCGCTGGAACCAGCAATGCTGAAGCTCGGCAGGACGCAGCAGAGCCTGGCGATGGACACAGATGGAAAGCAACACCTCGAGGGAGGCAGAAAAGAGAGTCAGAGCCAAGAACCAGCCTGGGGAAAGCGCATGAGGAACCAGCGAGAGGAGAAAGGGTGGACCTGTGAGTGCTCCTCTGCTCCAGAAGTTGCAGGACAGCTGAGAGACACCCGTAAGACACCTGTAGGACACTCGCTGCCAATGTCACCCGGCTCGGCACAGTCTGCAGAAAAGGTTTTTGCGGAAAGAAAACAGAAGAGAATCTTTGCTTGCAATAGTGGGAACAAAGGTGGTTTCAGCGAAAATAAATTCCTCCCCAAAGAATTTTTAGACCAATGACATTGTTAACTTTCTGAAATGATCTTGCGTTTTATGTTCTTTAAAATAGAAAGAACTATGAAAGAACTATGTTCTTTCTTTCACTTGAAACAGTGAAATGCTGAAAAGAAGAAAAAAAAAAAAGTGAAGTTCCACCTGACTTGAAGAACAATTTTATTGTTGATTTTTTTTTATAACATCGGTGCACAAATGTTAAAATATAACCCAGCTCCGGAAACATGTGGCTTCAGATTAGATACGCATGATTTTTATGTCTGCTGTAAAGCACTGAGTATTTTATGAGCAAATCAAGCTCTGCAGGGACAGGACACACCTGCCCCGGGGCAAGCCCAGGGAATGTACCCCTCTTATAGAGTTATCTAGGAACAGCTTCTCCCCCACAGAACAGTGGCAGGGCAAACTGGCACCAAACAAGGCAAATAGTCCTGAAAAGACTGGTGACCTCGGCCTTGACGCCTGCAGTCACTAGTGATTACACAGGCCCTTGTGAGAGAGGGAGGAGTAGAGCAAAGGAGATGTCTATCGAGTTTCAGAGAGATGCGCTTGGCTGCCTCAGAATGAGCAGAAAGTGGAGCCTCGGCGGCTCGCCTGAACGGAATTCTACATTTTGGTGCCAGATGAAGCTCCAGCTGAACCGATTCACCCACGTGAAAGAGAAGTGGAGGGCAGGGAGGAAAGAGAGGGAGAAAGAGAAAAACAAGAAACCAGCTGCATACAACGATTACATCCAGATATCAGAGGTACAGTCTCCGCCAGGGTAACGGATCTCATGAGCTAGGACAGGCCCATCAGGTTCCTTCCCAAAATCCACTAGGAAGTTTTTATTCACTTTCAGTCCACCTCTTTCAGTATCCACATCAATCTGCAGCATAACAGAGCCTTCCCTGAAAAAGGGACAAGAAAACAGATGTTGGGAAAAGGATTCCTATTTGTCGCTCTTTTCCACGTTTGGGCAGGATTTGCTGTCGTTCAATATAAAATGGGAAGAGCCCCAGATTGAAACTGGGGCTCAGCAGGTCTCAAAAGCGAGTTCCATCACCTCAGTGAAACCTGCAACCTCAAGTTAGCAATGAAGGAGGGAAAATTAGCAGGTGTCGTTACTTAGAAAGGACCAGGCAAGCTGCGCTGTGCCCTCCTGTGGCCATCTGGGAGATCATCTTCCTCCTTCCATTCCAAACACCACGAAGTCCCGCTGATGCACTCAAAGGCACCTTGGGGGTACTACGGACTCCATGTCACATTCACCGCTTTCTGCCCGTTCTCATCTACTTCCAAAGAGACCACGATTTCAACAAAGAGTGTGTGCAGACTCCAGTCTGTGTGTGCTTGCTGAGAGGGGTGTGCTCTGGGGGAACACCCAGGCTGGGGGACTGTGTATAAATGTTACTGGATTCGGTCTCCCTGCGTGGGAACTCTGCTCCCTGCACCAGCTGGAATGTGCCTATCACTAGTTAAGAGAGAAATCTTGAACATGAGCTCGGACAGTTTGTTTACCAAAGTTTTCTTACTTGACAAGATCTGGGTAGAACTGCTTGTCCCATCCACTGTAGAGAGAGCTGGTGACGTACAGTCGCTTCCCATCCAAGCTAAGCTGGATCATCTGAGGTCCGCCTGGCACCCTCTTCCCCTGAAGTTATAACACAGAACAAGGTGCTCAAGACCAGCTGCCACGGAGGTTGAGCAAAAGAAATGCAACAGCCAGGAGAAACAGTTCCGCTACTCGGAGGGACCATCCAGCACTCTCAGATGCTTGATAGGAGAGCACCAACCCCCCGTGCACGTTGGCACAACTTACTTTGATCACAAACGGCTCCGGCTGACACTGCAACTCCTTGTCTTCCACTACAGTCACAGGCCCACCTTTAGCGATGCTGCCCCCCAGAAACACCTGCAACCAAGAGGACGTGTGAGAGCAGGCGTCGGCCATCGAAGGGACACGAAAGCAGTATCGTGACAATTCTCAAGCAAAAGTAAATTGTCATTGTCTCCTCTTAAAAAAGAAGGAAATAAGACGCCTGTACTGCCCGGGTACGTGACAGCTTTTCTGACGCTGCCCCACCTGCCCCACCAGCTTGGGCTGGCGCGTGTTGGAGATGTCGTACTGGCGGATGTCTCCGTGCAGCCAGTTGCTGAAGTACAGGAACCGGTCATCCAGCGAGATGAGGATGTCGGTGATAAGACCTTCGAGAAAATATTCAGTAGCAAAGTCAGGAAACGGACAGGACCAGCAACAAAAAAGACCACAAGCCTATTGCCTTTCAAAATTCTAGTCGTAGCAGCCTCAGAAATTATGTTAAGATATGGGTTGGACAATCAATCATCCTTGGAAAGGCAGTGCCTACTTAAAGGAGGTTCGGGCTCTCCCAGCACTCACTCCATTCCTGAATACCGTGAGCTCAGGCTCAAAGACCCAAACTCCAAGTATTTTTCTAGAGGAACTGAGCTCAGGCGCTGAGCAGCGTGGGAGCAGCGGTCTGACAACCTCCTACTTGGTGGCTCATAAGCAAGGCTAATTTGGTTACAGCAGAAGTGTTACACACAGAACCCAGACAGAGATTTAGTATTTTACAAGGGAAGTGGCTGGCACTCAAGGATAGGATTTTGCAAAAAGCTGCACTGTACCAAGGAACTGAAGAGGATAAGGCCCCATTTCTTTTCCAACCAAGCTCACACTGACCAGGCATGTCAGGGAGGAGCCATCCTTGCACCTTCTTGCTGGGCACTTCAATCACCTTCTCCGCGGCCCAGTCTCCTTTCTGCAGAAGGCACAGGAGGGAACACAGCATTACCATTGCTCGGTGCTAGCCAAGAGGGCTCAGCTCTGCGTGACAGAGGGAGGAGCAGCAAATAGTGCTATTTATTTAACAGCTCCTGTACAGAGGGGATATGGATACTGCAAATAAGTGTTACCAAGGGGTGAGGATGGTAACCACACTGCCAGTGAGGATGTTAATGATTACACTGTGCAACAACATCTCAGATTGTTGTAGCAGCAGCAGAACTAAAGACTGCTGCTCTCCTACAGCTCGGTGTCCTCTCTGTCTGCGGCTCGCCCTCTAAACGGCAACAGCCCCATGCCCCCGTCCATGACCCCATCACTTTCCCTCCCTCCCTCCTCTCCCTTCAGGTCTTCCCTGGCCTTCCCAACACCAGCTGAGCAGCGGGAGCACACACTGACACTGCTGACAAGTTCCACACCTTCTGATTAGCTGCCCAGCCGATACCCGTTTGGCGAGCAGCCTGCAGGCCAGAGAGCAGGCCGTGGACTAACGCTGCAGCATGTTCAAGTGGTCACTAATGTTCCCATCATTGGCAAGACCTTCCCCCCTCCGAGACTTTCACAGTTCATTAACTGTGATTAAACCGATCAACAATCTGAATGTGACTATTTCCTAAGTGATCAGCAGATTTCTGAAACACCTCGGTTTGAGCTTCCTGTTTGCCGTGGCTTTTGTTGCTCACCTCCGTCTTGTAGAAGCGATGAACGGCGCCGCTGAGGGCACATCCGACAAACCCTTCCGAAGCATTGGGATTGTGGAGGAATCGGATTTCCAAAGGAATGGAGCCCTGCCCTAAGTCAATTGCCTGAAGGTAGGTGTGGGTGCTCCAGTCCCACACGTTAATGCGGCGGCCGTAGTGCCCTAACGGATCAGGTTGGACAAGAATAAGCACAGAAGGTATTATTGTAACGAAGAATCACTTTCACTTCTGAGAGTATGAACAAACGCTCCCTCACCTCTCGCCACATCGGCTGGGTTAAACCCATCTGCCAAGACTTTGGGGGCTCCCCACTCAGTGCTCATCAGGACATTGTGTCGTGGCTGGTACCAGAAGTCATAGCCCAGGGGCGGTACCTTCTCCCCATTCTCCCAGTTTCCTTTCACTTCGAAGGTCTCTCCATCCAGCAAAATGAAGCCACCTGATATAAACACAGAAAACAATGTCTGAAGACATTCACACAGATTCACAGCTTTAAATAAGATAAATAATACATTCATCTTTAAATGTGTTTTTTTTCTAAACACTGTAAAATGCAACCCTGTGCTTAAGGAAAATTTTACGATTCCATTAGCATCGCTTCTGTGGATTAAAGCAAATGAAAGCTGGATTTTTAAAGAACTTCATCACATCGTAACGAATGAAATATTTACTCTGTAGCAACTTAAACAACTGCTGGAAGGGTGACGTGCACAAAGAACTGAAAGCTCCGAACAATGCTTCCAGCCTGTACCGTACCACAAATACCTTCCTAGAGTAACGCAGGGGACGAATACCTTTTCCATTGCCAGAAGGGTCTCCCAAGCAGCTGATTAAGATTTCACCAGTGCCCAGACAGTGCGAGGTGTGAGGATTCGCCACGTTACCCTTCCAGAACAACTCCACTGGCTCCACAACCTGAAATGAGTACACACATAGTCTCAGCCACCTCTGAGAGCACCACACAGTCCCAGTCCCACCCCTACGAGGGAGGAATATATTTACCCGTATTTCAGTGCAAGATTTTTGTGTGTAGTTTATCAATAAGTTGTATGAGCTTCAAAACTCCCACAAGTTTCTAATACCTGACAAAAGTTTCCGTAACTGTTCCAACTCTCCTATTGTAATTCGAAGTTGGAACCCATAAAATCACTGTCTCTTGATCAAAATGTAAAAAATAAAACCCCAACCTAAAGTCACCTAAATATACCTTATGGATTCTGGGAGCTCGCGAGTCTGTGCCCACATCCACCACGTAAATGCGAGAAGAGATCAGACTTGGTAGAATCAGACGATTCCTCCTCTTTGTGGCATCCCCAAAGCAGCTGCTGCAGGCATTCCACCCCGAGTGATGGAGCTCGTCCTTAAGATTCGGCATGGGCAGGCGGTGGATCACCTGCAAAGCCAGAGACAGAGTTAAGATTCAGGCTGGTATAGTTTTTCCCCCAGGCAAAGAAACGGGTCTTTATGTCAAAGCATAAATTAATAAAGAGCAGAAGGAAACTGCTATTTGTTATTCAGGAAGCAGATTCAGCCTGAGATCTGCAGAGCTGAAGCTGTGAAGTGGGAGAAGGAAGTTGGACATGGTGATTCCACAGCATTTGTTAAATTAACCCAAATCTTTAAAAGGCTCTATCTAATTAAGGAGACATGGAATAATGATACAGGAAAGACCAACAGAAAAAAGCATCACTTGTCCATGTGCTGCAAGTCTCTGCTTTACAGGATTTACCCGATTGCAGCTGGGGCTGGCTGTGGCAAACTGACATGTTAATTGTACTCTCGCTTCTGATTACCCTTCCTCTGCGTAACCAGGGGAAGTTGAAAGATTAGAGCAAAGTTTGTCAAAGTTTTAGGAGATTTGTTTCCTCCACTCCTCCACAATAAAACCCTGAGCAGTAGCTATTTAAAAAGAAGAACAAATTATGAAAATCTTTGATGTCAAACCAGATTCCCTGCTTCAGTCCAAAGTACCTCAGCAACGCGAGTCAGATAAGCGCTGCACGTTTCAACATAGTTTAGGGAACACAACCTGCAGTAACAAACTGAGCTAAGGACAGTCTTACTGACAGTTTGGAGCTGGTCCATTGGTAGTAACTACCTACAGCTCTCCAGTTATAAAGTAAATGGATTAGATTTATAAAGCCTAACGTGTAGAACTTCCCAGGGTATCAGACCTCCTCCGTTATAAACTCTGTCTATACCACTGACATACCCCGAGGAAATACCAGCTTCTAGAGCTTAATACTCTTGCTCAGTGTAAATCAGCACTAGTGTTACGAAAAGAACAATCAAAATACTAAGCACAAAAACATTCCGAAAGTGTCTGGAGACGTTAACAAGATAAATGCTAGCTTTGAGTAGCCTCGTAAGAAAAGCAGCAGAGGATTTGATTAGTTCTCAACACAAATATCTGCCTGAAAATGATTATGAGAAAAGAAAAAGAAAGATGAAGTCAAAGCCAGAGCAGGGAAGGAAGGGTCATGACCCAGATGGGAAGTAAGGCTCGAAATGACGAATGTGAACCCAAACATACACCAGCCTTGAAAACGGTACCTGACAATAGTGAGGAGATTTGGGGTCGACGTCCACAGTGGCCAGGTAGTCGGGCTTCTCTATCCCCGTGTTCCTGTAGATGCAGGGCAGGTACACAATCTCCTCCCGGGGACCTTTTGGGCACAAGTCTTGTTTAATGCATCAAAAGAAACGCTTTTTACAAAAAGCTGTGGTTAACTTGAAGAGAACCTTCTCTGGATTTAATCTCTCCGTCTGTAAATTGTGATTCTTCCTAGGAAGCTGGACCTCAACATCTCCATTTTATGGAGAAACCCTGGTAGTGTATAGTTTGAGCAGCCAGAAATCACCAGGAGCAAATGCTCACTCAGCTGTGGGGCCTTTCCGCTCCCTCGCCCTCCTCATGGAAGGGACTCTGGGGATGCAATTATTTCCCTGCAAAAGGTCGGTGCTGGAGACCACCTTCCTGCCTGCCAGGCTGTGCCAAGGCTCCGCTCTCCCCAGCTACACAGAGTGACTCCCTGCTGCCAGCGCCCAGGTCTCAGTCTGCCTGTGCCAACAGCCTACTTATTACAGTCTATAAAATCGAGGCTGTTAAAGTATATCAAAGGACTCAAGGTGAAGTTCTGACACTATTAAAAGTTACAGTAAAACACCTCAAGGGCATTAGCGAGGTTCAGGAATCAGCCAGAAGACCAGAACATGACTTCTGTAGAGCCAGCAGTGGACGAGAAGCTTGTGTTAAACTATGTCACCCTGAATATCCCACAGCTCCTTTACTGATGGCTGGGATTTAAGGAAAGATGTAACGGAACTTGCCTTTCATGGCATCCAGAGGAGTTGCATATCCTGGACCACATGCTCCGCATTTTGCTAGTTGGAGAAAAAAAAAAAAAAAAGTTGTTGTAATGTCCAAATTATTTCAAAGCGTATCTCTACAAGGATATCTCTTTGCATTCAGAGAGTGACAAATCTTAGATCCATTTTTTACGTTGCCAGACACCTGTAAGTCTCACTGACTCCAGTCAGCGCTGAAGTTACTTGAGGTTCTGAAAATATACAGAATGTGATACTTCTTGCTCATAAATAATGGGAAATTTGGACCTTCACTTCAAGGAGTTCAGCCACACAATTTTAAAGCACATTCATATATGACAAGGGTCTGGGATTTAAGAAAACTGTGTTAAATGTTTTAGAGAGAGCTGCTGAATCCCTGCCAGATGAGTAAGGAGACAGATTGCCTAATGTGAACAACCCATTTTATTACTACTGGAAAACCTCCAGTCTTGCTCTGCGTATAAATGGTTATTTTTAAGGACTTGCAGCCTGATCAAGAGGTGATACTGCAGGTGACTGGAAAGGACAAGAGGAAGGAGAATTACGAACCATTCCACCTTCTCTCCATTACAGACTCAGGTCGCCACCTCTGCTCCCACCCTTCCAGCCACCACAAACCCTCGTTCTCCCCCCCCAGCTCTGCAACTACATCAGGAATCGGGCAACTTAGTGGGGACATTGTACTTTCTAGAAAGCTAAAGGGAACCCGAGTGTCCCCTGGAGAAGGGAAGCCCACCAAAGCAGAGGGACCATCTCTGGTCCAAGGCTGGGCTCTGTGTCAGGAGGAACATGTCCTGTTGTGGTGGCAGAAGGTGGAGAAGCACCGAGGGTCAAACCCAACCGATGTCTCTGGGTGTCTCAACGCACAAGCCCTCAAAACTGTATTAAAACAGCTTCACACACAGCAATTTCTACACCAACAGTCAACAGAACCTACACACTCAGGATCACATCAATAAATCGTTGGCTAGAATTAAGGCAATATTACCCTGAAATATTGCTTTAAGGGGCGGTTACAACACATTGCAAGTTTATGGGCTTAACTGACACAGATAAATCTTCACTTTTCTAGAGTCAAGGAGCTGCGGGAGCTGCTCAACCCAGGCCACGATGCAGAAGCTTCTGCTCTGTTCCTAAATGGAACCAGTATGTACCCAGCTGTTTAAAACACGAAGATACAGAATACAGAAGTACTGTGCAGCAGGATGGCAGTGTATTTTTTCAATACGGCATGAAGCAAAAACAGAGAATAGTTGCCTCCCTCTGTACCTCAAGTATCTGTAAGAAAAATAAGGAAACCAGCTCATTATTTGCCATTCTTGGATATTTAATAAGAGTTTATAGCAACAGTTTCTTTCAGAATGCCCCAGATCTAAGATTTCAAATCCAGAGGCAGTGACAGCTCCGGTGCCCATTTCATTATGAGCCTTTCTTTGAAGGCAAAACGCTCCCAGCAATTCATTCTTTGCTGGCAGAGGCTCATAACTTAAAAACTGGATCTTCTCAGAAAGAGTAATTTAGTACTTTAGGTTTAATTTCACATTCTTTGTGAAATATTTTTATCTGGAAACACAAACTATAAAGTTTTCTTTGTTCCATTTATGTCTAAGCCATAATTTAAACTTTATTCCAATTTTCTCAATCACCTAAATTAGCAGGAGCTCAGTACGCATTAGACCACAGCGCAATTAGCATTGCAAATGCAGTTTTCTGCAGATTACTTTGAGAAAAAGGGTATTTGTGCCAAATTGTTTTCCAGAGAAAACATACAGCAGGATGATGAGCGCTTTCTCTTCCTCCTTCTCCCACAGATTTTTTCTCCTTTCCCTCTGATCTCGTTCAAGAACTCCTTTATTCTGAGCCATTGTATCTCAGCGCCTGAAGGTACCGGCGGATGGCGCAAGCCTTGCCCTGGTACACGATGCCAAGCTCATTTGTGAATACAAAATAAGGTTTTTGTCATGAAACCACGATGTGCACCATCTTGTAGCAACACGTTAACAATAATATTTACATTGCTACTTTAACAATCCAGGGCTAAACACGTAAATATGGCTTGTTACGTCCCAGATCCCCACTGATCTGGCAGCTGCCCAAGTGGTGGGTTCCGGGAAGCGGGACCCCGTATCACATCCATGGGGTTGGCAAACTCCAGCGAGGACAAAAAGGATGGGTTTTTTTTTCCTATAAAGGTGTAAGATAGACTGAAAATTCTCTTGTGGGTAGGTTCCCATCCACAAAGTCCACCTTCCTTGGTTTTCTAAATCAAAGAATGTTTCTCTGCCACCACTGGCTCAGGTGTGAATTCAACAGGAAGAACATCTGCATTTTGCTTTAACTGCTTCGTTGTACTATTTTCTCTTTTTTTCACAAATGAAGTTACAATAAGCCCGATTCCTCCTTAATTCTATGCAGTTATTTATGTATATACATCAAGAGCTGATAAAAATATCACTCTTCCTTTTGCTACCGTTGTCTGCAGCAACTCTCTTGGGGAGAGCAAAGGGAACTGAGGAATCCAGTCTAGCTTCATTTTGCTCCCTATTTTTTCATGTCTTTCCACCTGTTCTGTTCCTGTTTTTGCAAAATGGGAGGGACAGTAAACCCAAGGCAACTGTCCATTCCTTCGTGAGCCACCAGCCGTGATCCATGGGCCACTCTGGGCAACTCCATGCAAGCCAACAACAAGGTTTGGGGCTATTTTTCTGCGCTTACAACAGCTGAGAATACACAGGCCACGATTCCCCACATAAAGCTTAACGAGGGACTCCCTGCAGCTTTCCATCCACTCAGGAAGTTTTTGACAAAAAGGAGGCAGTTCCCGATGGCATGAATGTTAAAAGAGCTTCTCTGATGGTGGCCGAGACACCGCGCTCTTTTGGGTGGCAGTGAAGAATAAAACTTGTCATTTCTCTCATTTTTTTGGGGCACCGACTTGTCCCACGGTGCCAGGTAAATTCCCCAGAGGTCACAGACTGGGGACTGGAGCTGTCGAAGCGCCCAGACACCTCTGGGTTCATCCGACCCTGGGGGAGCTGAGCCCCCGGGGTGCTCTGCCTCTCTCTGCCTTCTCCAGGGCTGGAAAGGCTTCAGAAATGCTGAGCTCCTCAGGGCAGAGAAATATTGGGAAATACAGATACTCCCAAAGGGCAAGGAATACCACTAAACAAGATTTAAAAGATTGTTTTATGAAAAACTTCTGAACGTAGCTGCTTGGGTTTTTTTTTTAAATAAAAGGCCAATCCATTTATATTTACCTAATCAGTGTGTTAAAACTTGTGAAGCGATATGGAAAGCCGCTGAGGAAGCCACAGCACGAGCAAACCCTACTCAGCTGAACCCGGAGCCGGCAGTAGTCTGGATAATGAGGTTTATAGATTTACAACAAGGGGTAATAGCACTGTAAAAAAACACCCCACCTGATAAAGCGCAGTCTCACAGTAAATTCAGTACCTATTCACACACAGAGGTATCCTTTGATGGTTTGGGTTTAACAGCGTGAAACAAAGGAAAGGAGGAGGAAAGGCTTTGTCTCTTTCTATGCACTATTTTACAGCAGAGTTCTTCAGCTCACGCAAGACAACCTGGGGAGGTGCCTCAGACTCTTCACTCTGTAGAGGGAGCTTAGGAGAAACGCGGCAATAAATCGGGCACCTCTGTTGAGAGCTTGAAGCTAGGTGGAATAAATCTGGGCCAAACGGGGTTTTCTGCAGAGCCCGAGTGAAGAGAAAGTCACGGTGTGTGCACGGGTTAAACACTGACATTAAAAACGAAGGTGGGCGAGTCCGGTTTCTGGTAGGATTGTGCTGAAGTGCTGCAGTAACCACACCACGGGGAAAGGGAAACGGGAGTATCCCCTGGGCTATAGACACAAGAAGACACGGGCCTCACACAGCAACGCAGCCAAAGGCAGCACCTCCTCTCTGGAACACAACTCTTTTCCCAAGTCACAGATTATGCAAGCGGATTTTAATGATCTGTTACATTTCTGAAGAGCAGTCCAAGACTCGCTCTCCGGCGCTGCCAAGAGCACACTTTTCCAAACCCCGTGGCCGATCATTTACCATCACGCTGCTTGAAGTTTTAAGGTGCAGTATTTAATTCACTCTTTATGCACTGCCTGGCGACTCCTCACAGACCGCACCACCTCGGAGACAAAACTCTCATTAACCCGGGCTACAAACCGAAACTTACAGCCTGTCAGAAAGCAAAGCAAAACAAACATAGCTTACTTTGTACTTAGAAAAGCACAAAGAGATAAACATTCACCCCAGGCAGATAAACCAGACTCGCTTTTGCTGAGTCAGAATTGGTATTTTTCTCTGTGTAATAAGGGCTTTTTTTTTACTAAGGTCTACAATTTAACAGGGTTTGTGAAATCAGTGTAACAGTGTCCACCTCGCAAATTACACAACAATACATTAACATGCAAAAAACCTTCTATCTCTTCTAGTCCCCCGCCTCCGTTTCCTGTCCATGTATCCAAAAACGAAAGTCCATGAAAATTAGATGGTCTATCACAAAAATATAAGCCAAAAGTTAAATTCTGTTCCTCGGTTTCCCGACACTCTCCCTCAGCGCCATTCACCCTCACAATGAACCAGAGCAGCAAGTCCAAACGCTTATTCCAGTTCCTAAACGCTGAGGTTCCGAGAGAGACGTTTAATGGGAGCGTAAAAGGCATTGACTGACAGCGTTAAAGCTGCTGATTTAAAACCACAGGGGGGTCCAGTAGCTTCAAAACGTAAACCTTTCAACAGCCGGACGAAATGCTGAACTTCAGCCCCGTCTCTCCTCACCAGTCACCCACTAACGAACCCAGTGGCCCCCCGCTTACACGCCCCCCAGCGCAGAACGGTAGCCAAGGGCAGTGGATCCCGGCCGGATCCCGGGGCTGGATCTCTTACCCATGTTGGATCCGACGCTCGGGGCTGCCGGTGGCGAGCAAGAGGAAGTTCAGCTGCCGGGGCTGGATTTTTGCGAAGCAAAAGCTGCTGGTGGAGGGTGATATATCCAGGAGCGAAGGGGCGGGCAGGGCTGGGGAGAGGCGCTGCCAAGGGGAGGATCCAGCGCCAGAGGACGGGGACAGAAATTCCGCCTCTGCGTCCCGGGGGAGCGGAGGAGCTTTTCAGGCCGCTGCTTGAGCCCCATCCTCTGCCGCCGCTGCGCTCCCCACCTGCTCCTCTTCATACTCCACATACCTTTATCTGGGTATTTGTACCCAAGTAACCGCCCTCCCACAGACACAGCCCGCGTGCTTTCCACCAGCGAAGGGGGAAACAGTTCTGCTTTAAAGCTCTAGATTTTGGGCAATGCCTCAAATTCTCCAGGAGCGGGGGCTCTCCGTTGTGTCTGCCTTGGCAGGAGCAATGGGTTTAACCTCTCATGGCCCTTCAGCCCCTTAAACAAGGCAGCCACGGACAGACAACCTGCCTGCAGAAAACATCATGGAATTGCCTCTTAAAGAAGATTCTTTCAAGATTGAGAGCTGTCCCGGAATGTTGGAAAACCAGATTTCACTCTTTATGCTGTCTGGGATGCTGCTAAACTGCCCCTAATAAGAATGAGTCTATTATTTCCCGTTATTTTTCGAGGGACCACCCAATTACTGGCCCAATCTGTTGTTTAAGCAGCTCATCCGCAATTTTGGAGTCAATGAAGACACTAGAATTTCTTTTAGAGAAAAACAATCCAAACAATAGCAAAGCAGGAGTATGAAGTGTTATGGATTATCGGATTATGAAAGAGAAGGGATTACCAAAAAACGGAGAAATTTGGAAGTGGGGGGGGTGTTTTTCCTGAAATAACACCATCGCTATCAGAATTAGCCTGGAAGCCAGAAGTGCCTAATGCATTTCAGACAAAGTTTTCAGAATTCCTTTCTCAGTTTATTTATCCGGATATTTGTTCCCAGCCTTTTGTGCAATCAGAGGCAGGCTGGAAAGCACTAGTGGGAATTTGTCTTAAAGCAGCGCAGGAGGAGGTCTCCAGGCGTTAACTGCTGTCAAGTTGGCCAAGTGATCATCTGCACCACAAACGCCGACAGCCTTCTCCCAACTTCACCGATAGCCCCAAACCACGTTATTGTTCTTTAACTGTGACACGAAATACCCCACCTACACGGCAATTCCACTGGCAACCAGGGTTGGATCTCCACACACCTAATAATAAATGATGCTGTTGACGACTTTCGAATTTTATCTCAAGTCTTACAAGGGAGATTTCTGCTAAATCCCGCAGTCCCGCTATCTCCGAAGGAATCACAGTTTCTCTTTTAAGAGGCAACACACTAAGCCTCATCTTTACGGAGAGCTCGCAGCTTGAAACTGAAACAAGTACGAGATCCCTCACATTTATTATTTTTAATAATTTCATAATGCTTAAAGAACTTGCGTAATCTTGGAGAGCCCAATCTTTTTACTTCGAGGTTGACAATAATGAGATGACAACAACCAGATGTTTAGAGAAACTGCAAAGGGAAATCTCAGCTGGGACTTGACAAGACAAACAAAACCAATGATTAAAACGACAGACATTTTTGCAGCCACAACAGCTTCCTGCAGAGAAATACCTTGATCCTGGGCCAAATCCCCCACTCCTGCAGGCTAGAGGCCTCGAACTCTATTTTTATTAAGACTTCCCTTAGGTGTCTTGTGCAGTGGTCGGTTATTTGCCCAGGTAATTAGCCAAAGGGGTGCAAAACTTCAGTGGGAGCTCCAGGGACAGCCTTTGTTCAGGGGGTGGTTTCTTTCCAAACGGGAGTATCTTTATCGATGTAACTCCAAGTGTGTGGCTCCAACAGCTCCTCACAGCCCCTGGGGCCTCAGACTGGAAAAGCTCATTTAAGCAAAAAAGTTTAAAAAACCAAAAGACTTAAAAGGTTCCTTAGAGACCAAACAACAACAACAAAAACGTGCTCCTTACCTCTCTGCAACGTATTACAACAGCTCGGCAGGATTTTACCCTGAAAATAGAAATGTAGGGGGATTTTAATGATTTTTAGCAATCTTTTCAAAGACACAAGCGGTGACTGAGGCATGCGCGTTTGGTAGCCAAGTGGTTTGGAACAGCTTCAGTAACTCCTGGTCCCCTGCTCCTGTCCCTGCACTACCCACTAAGGTGGACAGGGGGAAAGAATTCCTACACAGTTATCACCGAGAAATTTTGGAGAGAATGGAGTAATTTATAGCTATGAAATAATGAAAATTCTATGTTACACCTTGTAAATGTAAATGAGTTACAACGTATTTGAGAATTAAATTGAGCATGGAACCAATTAATAAGCATCCTCAGGCATCACAGTGACCCATTTGTGCAAAGCATTAAGGAAAAACATTTAATGGAGGATTCCCCAAATCCAGGCTTTTGAGGTGAAACAACACGTTTGATTTCTGCTTCATGAGTAGGTTGGGAAAAGCATTTTAGGAAGAGCTAGAGACATTTATTTCAATGCTCATTTGAAAAATTAAAAACAAAGTTCAAAACTTCATACGTGAGTTAAAATATAGAACACAGGGATGTTTTATTACGATCTAAAAAATACCAGTTTGAGTTAAATTTATCACAAACAATATAAACTGAAGTATTAATGCAGTGGGATAAATGAAACGGAGAGACAGTTCTGTAATCAAAAGGAAACAGGGGCATGTCCTGTACTTAAAGCCACAAATGAATGTAATACACTGAAAAAAATCCTCCACACGGCAAAAATGAAGAATAACTCACCAACGGTGTTGTGATTTACAGCAGCTGCATCCTCACTGGCATTAACTGCACTTGAACTCGGTGTCTGCAGAACAGGCACTGGATAAAGACAAAACCACCCCGGTGAATTTTTATGGCTTCTTTTTTTTTTAAACTTTGCTTTTTACCTTAAGTCTAAGAAACATTGCATTTGCAAGGAAGGAAGAAATCAAGTTTGGGATTAGCAGATGATAATTCTTTCAGCGGTAAACACAATCATTAGTCATCAGTCAGTAACACAGAACTTCATCGGCAAATCCTTGCCGCTATCGACATCTGAATCCCATTTACAAACTTGATTTTTCCCATCGGTAGCACTGCCAGCGCGGCTGCCTCTTTTCCCCTTCGTTTAAGGAAAAAATCACTTTTTATTCAGAGCTTCTGCTTCTAGATTTTTTTATTTTTTTTTGAAAAAGCAAATGAAAATTGCTATTATTATATCAAATAATTAAATAAAGCTTCATCTAAGGCAGAGGCTGTGAAGCGCAATCAGGAACACAAACGCATAAGTAGTGATAATGATGTTTGTTATTATTATCAGTGGCATAACCGCAGAAGAGAACGCGGCCCTTTGTATGGCAAACGCGTATGATTTATAGGTGACAGACAGTGAAATGAAAACACTTCCCTCCAGCACGAGGCAAAGGAGCCTGGTGCATTGTGGAAACTAGGAAGAACGACTGGCAACTCGTGAAGACCATCAGAAGAAAATTAATGTGCTTGTTTAACGAAGCGCAGAATAATAAATCACATTCTAGCAACACATGGGTACCGCAGCGAGGGGGTCCGTTTGGGAAGCACACTACTTATCTAATTCATAAGAGCGTTTTAAGATAAATAAAGTAAGTAACACTTCAAAGTATGCTGTAGATACGTTAACAGAGTTATAAGATGTGTATTTATATTTTTGTTAAATGTTATCTGTTTTAACTATTCTATCTTCAGCATTCGGTCTGTACCATACACACTTAAAAGATGGTTTAAATACATAAAGTTAGATATAGGCTTAAGTATCTGCTGAAGCAAAGCCCTCACAATGGGGTGAACGGCTCCCGACGTGGTGCCGTGTCCCCTCGGCTTCCAGGAAACCTCCCCAGAACCTGTGGAGAGGTTTAAGGCAATTTAATCCCCATGCTCTCCCCCGAGGGATGGACCCGTTGAGTCTCATGGAAGGGATATAAAACATGGTGCAAAGGAACAGCTTCATCCAAAAGGCCTCCAACAATTTTTGGACCTCAGAAGCCTCTTTCCTCACTAAATGTACCTTCTGATTGGAGACAGAGCCGACCAAGTGTGTATGAACTGCAGGAATGTCACTGGTTATCAGACGTGTCACTTTTTATGGATGATGGGTTCAGCCCCATCCCCCATCAGTTCTCCTCACCTTCCCCAAGAAAACCAAAGGCTCCTGGGCACAGGCTTGACTCTCGCCAGCCCTGCTAGCCACCGAAATAACCCTGCTGTGAAGACATCAGGAGCCAATTACAATGCCCATAACCTAATTATCCCTACACCTGGAACGGCAGCATTGAACCTGGCCGTAGAGCCGCCCTGGCGGCTGTCACCAGAGGACGGTGGAGCCCGGTGGCTCCCAGAGGCTACGGACGCTACCGCCGGCGGCGAATCCCAGAGACGGGGGTGAGGCCGAGGCCTGACACAGGCGGGCGGGCGGCCGTGCCCGGAGCCCGCCTCCCCCGAGGCCAACCGCCCCCGGGGCCCGGCGGCGGCGCTGGGGTCCGGTTCCCTCCCGGGCGGCCCCGGCCCTGAGGGGGGGGCGCGCGCCCCCTCAGCGCCCGCCTGAGGCGGCCGCCGGCCTGCAGGCCGCGCTAGGCCTCGTGCGGTGCCCGGGTCCCCCCCCCCCCACCACCGGCGGCGGCAAGGAGCTACCCACGGGCTCCCCTCGGTGCCGGAGCCCCGCCGCGGGGGGAACGAAGGGGCGGCCGCCTCCGTTCCGCCCGGCACCGTCTGCGCCTCGGCCCGGGCTCCGGCAGGGCCGGTGGAAGGAGGGGGGAGAAAAGCAGCTGCGCCCGCCTCCCGGTGACGTCACCGGGCCGCCCGCCAATCACCCCGCCGTCCCGCGGCCCTGAAGGAAATGACGTCACCGTATCCCTCCGCCGGCCAGGTCCCCTTTTTGTGTGTGTGTGTGTGTGTATGTGTGTGAGTGTGTGTATGTGTGTGTGTGTGTCTGCGGGCGCCGCGCGTGTATCAGCCCGCCGGGCGCGCTTTTTTTCCTTCCCTCGCTTCAGCCGGGAGGGGGGAGGGGGGCCGGGGCGTGGGGAGACACAGCCGGCGCCGCCCCCCGCGGGAGCGCAGGGAGGCGAGCAGAAACAGAGAGAATTCCTCCTCCTCCTCCTCCTCCTCCTCCTCCGCGCCTCGCTCGGGGGTCCCGGGGGCCGATGCCACCTGCCCCCCCGCGCCGGTCGCCTCGCCCGGGGAGCGGCGGAGGGAGAGCCCTTTAAGAGCGAGCGGCCGCGGCTGAGGCGGCGGGAGAGCGGAGCGGCGGCAGGTGAGGCGGCGCGGGCCCGTTATGTGGGGGGGAGGGTGACCGTTGGAACCGGCTCGAACCGCCCGGGTCTGAGGGAGAAGGGAAAGGTGTGTGTGTGTGTGGAGGGGGGGGTCTCGGGGGGGAGGGGGGGCGGCCGGGCCGGAGAGCGGCGTACACAAAGCGGCGGCGGCGGCGGCGGGAGGAGGGAGAGAGAGGGAGGGAGGGAGGGAGGGAGGGGAGGACGGGGAGGAGCCGCGGCGGCGGCCCCCGCTGGGCGGCGGAATGCCGCCCGCCCGCCCGCCCGCCCGGGCGCTGAGGGGAGGCGGAGGGATCCGCGCACACCCCCCTCCGCTGCCGCGGGAGGCGGGGGGGTGTATGTGTGTGTGTGTGTGTGTGATGGTGGTGATGAGGCCGAACCGGCGGCTCCCTCCGCCCCGCCGCCCCGTGGAGGGGGGGGGGGAGGCGGCGGCGGCACACGGCGGCGGTGGCGGGGTCGCCATCCCCCGGGATGTGTGTGGGGGGGGCGGCCTTCCCCCCTCCCCTCCTTCTTCTCCTCCTCCTCCTCTTCCCGTGGCTGGCGCTGGGTGGGCGGCCATGTTGGACACGGGGATTATTTTTCTCTCTCTTTCTTAGCCGCCGCAATACGCGCAGGGTGGGTTTAGGCCTCGCGTCTCGGCAGAAATGCCCTTTTCCGCCCCCTTTTTGGGGGGAGTTAACGGGGGGTGGTGGGGAGCCTCAGCCCCAGCCCTTGGGAGGGCGAGAGCCCCCCCCCCCTTGGCCTGCGCCTTCTCCGCCTTCGCAGAGCGGGTCCCCCTCTCCATCGCCGCCGAGGCCGGGGTCGCCGTCCATCCCACCCCTCCAGCCCGGGCGGGGGGCTCTGTCCCCCTCCCTGTCATCCCCTGGTGACAAGAGAGGCCTCCCCGCCTCGCCGGGCTCCCTGCGGCCCCGCGGGAAGGGGCTCTGCCCAAGCAGGGCCGAGGAGGAGGCGGAGAGGGGGAAACTGGCCTTTTTTTTTTATTTGTTTCCCTCTCCTTGCGTTTCCTCGCTGCCCTATCCCCTTTTCCCGGAGGAGAAGCCTTGGATCGCTCGCTGCCCTTGTCCGGCGCTTGCTCCCCGGTGAGCGGCGGCCCCCGCCGTACCTGCCGGCCTGCCCCGCTGCTGGGACAGGGGTTCGGATGAAGGGGTTCCTCTGGAGAAGGACCGGGATCGCTGAAGGGCTTCGCGCAGAATACCCCGAGGCTGGTCTCCTTCTGGCTGCAGATATTAATTAAAAATGCGACGTTTGGTATCATCGAGGCATTTGCCCGGCCCTGGCTCTTCCCGGTGTCTGGGGAACCCGGGCAGCTGCCTTTGGGGCATCCTCGTGCTCCGTGTCTTGTCTTCTTGCGGCAGAAAGCACCTCTGGAGCCGAGGGAGAGGCGCGGGTCCTGCTGCCCAGCACCCTCGCGGAGAACACGCGACAACAACACACACAGCTTTATTTTTATTAACTTGGCGGCAGCGGCAGCTGTCACCCAAGACATTCCAAGTGGGGCAGGAGGGAGCGATCGGAAGTCGGGGTAGAGGAAAGGGGGGATCTGTTGGCTTCTTTTAGGAAATACTTTGCGAGGATAGATGGTTCACGCCTCTTCCCTACTCCGGTTCTCTGGGTGTGCTGTCCCGTGCCTTCAGGTTGTTAATTTTTATCCTTGAACCTGAGGCCGAGCCTTCTGCACGCACATCTTCCTCCCAGTTGTGTAATTGTTAGCGTGCGTAGGGCTGTCTGCCCACAGACCTCGCTCTCCGGGGCCGCTTCGAGCTCAGCCTGGGTGCGGGGGTTCTGCCAACCTTCCCCGCAGCTGGTCTCCTGGACGTATTGGGTTTCCTTGTTCGTGTGTGCCGTCCCCACGGCTGCTTCGATCCGGTCGGAGAACCTCCAGCTGTCCTCGCCCCGCCGGACCCGCGCCCGCGCTGGGGGGAGCGGGCTGCTCCGCGCTGGCTTTCTCGCAGAAGAGGGGTTTCTCATTGCAGGAACTTGGCTACGGACACGCTCTCGGCCCCTCAAACCTTCAGGGTAGTCCCGCGCTCACAAAAAAAGTGCCAAAAGCGTGAAGCCGGTCTGTGGAGACCCAACAATCAGAAAGCGGTTTGTTTTCATCGCTCCGCAGCTCGAACTTTAGATAACAATCGTTATAATTGAGTGCGTAGTAATACGGTTTAATTAGGAGGCATCACACACTTCAAAGCCTTTAATAAAACATATAGGGCTTTAAACGATAGCGTTCGTAGGAAGCGTAACCTGCCTTTTGAAATGATTTCCGTACCCAGCGAAATCGAGTCAACCACATCGGTCAACGGGAAGGGAATTTACCTTGGCCTGAAGGATGGGGCTGTTGGACTCCGGCTCCTCCCGGAGGTGCTGCTGGTGGTGAAAAGCCGTGTGAGCAGCGAGGAAAACGCCCCCCCGTGGGGCTTTTCCTCATGTAGATTCTATCAATTTTAGGCCCTGCCAGTGGGTCGTTAAAAGCCACGGAAGAGCATGATCTTTTTTTAGGGCAGGGATTGCGGCGTCTCGGCAGCAGAAACCTTTATGGTGGGATTCGTTTGTGTTTAATGTCACCTCGTCGGGTTTCCGGCTTCCTAAAAAGTTAAGATACGTTCCTTGCCATTAAGTACTCGTTATCAAAAGAAAGTGAGGAAATAAGTGACAAGGCAGCGATTCTCTTGAGGCCGGGTGTTTGCCTGGGGAGGACGCGGTGGGGAGAAGAAGTGGCCGTTCGGAAGGAGAACTTGGGCAGGAGAAGTTGATTTATGCTTTAATCTCTGGCCTAAAGCCTGCACTGAATGGGCTGCTCGAGCTTATCTGTGGGTCTCTTAAAGACAGACCCTCGATCTTATATTTGAGATTGTCTTTCCTGGGCTGTCAGGAGGGGAGGAGGTGGTTCTATAGCAAGCGGTGAAGAAAATTCAAGGGTCAATTAATTATTAATAGGTATTTTTGGAAAGGATTGGGGCGTGGATAGCTTTAGAACCAAGCTGCAGTTAAGTCTGGACTGGCATAAAAGCTGACAAACCTCTGGCAAGAAGGACGGAGAAGGTTTATACGTTTGGTGCTCAAGGTGTGATGTGGGATGGAGTTGCGGGTCCGTGGTGGGGACTGGGGCTGCTCTGTGCCAGGGTTGGCGTCGGGGACCTGCAGGAGTCACCTTTGGGCTAAAATGTGGTGGTCGTAGACTTTCGGAAGGTGCAAGGCCCATCTCTAAAGTCCATAAACTGTTTCCTCATCATTTCCTCAGCTTTCGTTCAGCCCTTCATCGCTACGAGTCACCCGTGAGCGTGGACGGGAGCCGGTTGGGACTTTGCTCTTTACAAAAGGAAAACCGGAGCTGGCGCGTTAAAGCTCTGCGCTTCTCCAGGTTTGAGATTGACCAGCAATGGGCTTTATTCTCTGATGTGACTTTTCAGTGAAGTCTCTCTGGATTTCACAGGGTGTTTTCCAGGCGGTGCCGGCTCCCGGTGCGATAAGGGAGCGGTGTTTATGGATGGTGGCGGGGAGGCTCCCGCTGGTGCCAGTTCCCACCACAGCCAAGGTCAGGCCCACGGGAGGAGCAGGCAGGGGGTGACCCTGGGGTGTCCTCCCCCCCCCACGTTGTGTGGGTGAGATTCCGAGGGATCGGAGGGGTCAGGCTCTTCTTTTGGCATCTGAGGATCTGCCTTTGATCCCCATCCTTGCATTCCGGAATCCAGTGCTGCTGGTGATGGGATCATCATCCTGGAAGCTCCAGAGTGGTTCTGTATATATCCGTATATCTTTCATTATTTCCTTACTAATAATAATATCTTTTCTTTTTACTGTCAATATTTCATTATAGCTGGCTTAGGCTTTTCTCAGCCCATGAGCCTCTCTCCCTTGTTCTCCTTTCCTCTTCTGGGAGGAGAGGGCTCACGGAGCATCCCTCCTGGCCAGCCCAGCCTAAACCTCGGCAGGGCTAACGCAGGACTGGTTCTCGCTGCTTATTCACTTGGTTCTATACAGCGTAAATCCACACGGAGACACGCATTCTCTTTTGAAAATGGGACTAAAGCTTTAAATGAGGGCTCGAGAAGGCTTGGATGTTACCTTTTTGGGGTTAGATAGCTGTTATTTCCAATGACTTAACTCGCTGCCTGTTTGGAGATGGTTAGAGCGTCAATGTCTTGGCACCTGGAGTTCCCTCCTCTCCCCGGGGAGGGAGAGGTGGGACCGGAGGTTCCCGGGCCCTTCGCTGCTCTCGGAACTTCCCGTGTTTGATCCAAGCTGATGAATTCCTCCTCCAGCTTCTCCCTCTGTGCAGTACGTGGCTGTACTGGGACCTCTGGAGGTCGCGTCACCTTGGAGGCAGGATGGTGTGAGATCGTGGGTCGTAGTCTCTGGCCCTCGGGGGTGATGGGCTCCCTCCCTCCTCTGCCTTTAAACAAAATTCAGCTTTTTGCTTTGCCAAGTCACCTGTTTCATGGAGCGCGGATTTACTTCTGACCTGCTCCTGTGCCCTTAGGACTGATTGTGTTGCAGATGATTTCACCCAGTCGGCAGAAATTGGGCCACCAGCGGTGCCCTGACAACTACCGATTTATTTTATTTATACCTTTTTTTTTTTTTTTAATTAAAAGCCTTAGCAAGTGAAGCTTATGTAGCAAGAGTAGTGCATCCCATGATGGGAGTTTTGAAGAAGACTGTGAACGAGTCATTAATTTGAAGTCCTTTTTAAAGAGCAGCGTGTGTGTGTCTGTACAGCACGTGTGTGTCATCGCTTGTTTGCTTTGTGTCGCATCGTCTCAAGCTGCGAACGAAGCTGTAAATACAGAACATGTGGCTTTGGGAGAGCCCCCCCGCAGTGGGACCTGCCGTCCGCGGGTGCTGGGGGCAACGGGAAACGCTCGGGACCCCTGTTCTCTCCAAGTCGGTGAAATTCCCGAGTCCAAACTTGCTTTGTGGTAGCCGAGTCCTTTGTTGGCCACCGCGTTCAGCTGGAGAAGGGAAGGGCTGGGGGTTTGGTGGGATGTTTGGTGGAGATGGAAAGTGCTGGGCGTCTTTTAAACCAGAGCACGGTGTCCTGTCCCTTCTGCCCGCTCAGGCATTTTCTCCTGAGAAAATAACGCCCGTCCATCGGGATTATATTTGATGCCTTTCAAACTCTCTGAAAGTGGCTCATTGGTAAATAAATGCAGTTGGACCTTAGATTCTCAATTTCATTCGAAATTTACAGAGGAGACTTATTTTTCTCTTTGCGGCGAGGATGGGAGAAAAGAGCAGGATTTCTCCATTTCCCAGGCAGGGTAATCTGTCTCCTTGTATGCAAATAAAACATCTTTATTGTTGGATTTCCCCTGGCCGCGTAACCAGGTGGCTGGGCTTTTAATACACCAGCCTGATGGCTCTTGGCTTTTTTTTTCCCCCGAACGGCAACAATGAGCTGACAAAAAATAAAGGGTCTGCTCTGGCTCTGCAAGGCCAATACATATATATATATATAAAATATATATGTCGGCTCTTCTCCTGGAGGTCTTCTCCCATTTTCCAGCCAAAGGGAAGAGAAATTACCTTCCCGGCCGAAAGGCTTTATTTCTTGCAGTGTGTCTAGAGCACTTTGTAATTTTTTTATTTTTTTTTTGTAAATTTTTTGGCATCCATGTTTTTCAACCGAGCATCTGCCAACTGCGTGCTGAAAAGCTAAATGCAGAGTATTTATCATTGGGATTAATCATTTTATTGAGCAAAGGCTCCTTACATACAAAAATATTCAAGATCAAAGCTTTGAAAAACAAAGCTGTTACATTCTAGGAGAGAGGAGACATTTTCTGAGTTCAGTTGATGCGAGCAGATGAAATACTCTGCGCATAATGTAAGTTCGTGTCAAAGGAAGCTTGTAACTACAGTCTTTTCAGCATTTTGCCTTTGCATCTTCTGAATAATTACGAGGTGCTGAATAATATATTTTTCACCACGTGTGCCGAGCCTTCCTCTGTGGTTCCGACCTCCCCGGGCAGACGGATGCGCTGGCTTTAATTAATAGCGCGGGTTATTTATCCTGCCTATTTATAGCCTGCCCATCGGTGCCGCGTCGGGGCCCTGCTCCGTGTCCTGCCGGGGAACGTGATTCCGGACAAACGGGGCCGTTGGTGGCGGCACCGGTTCCCCCGGCCGAGAGGAGCTTTGTCCTGCCCAGCCTCAGCGAGGGGCTTTTCTAGATGTTTCTGTCAAGGAGGAATATTGGAAATCATAACTCCGTAGTTATTGATCAGCGGCGATGGTTATCCGCCCCCCATCCTGGTGCAGTTCCCCGGTGAAATGGTGCCTGGGTCTGGTAAGAGTTCGGCGTTCTAAAAAAGTTGATGTTAAGAGGCAGAGAAAATGGTATTTAAGGCTCTTTGATTCTCACTTTCCCCTGCCAAACACATCTCCAGCATGAACCTCTACCTCAGAGCTTCCATTCTTGGAATCTATTTTCTCATCGTTTGTATTCAGCAATTATTTTTATCATCTCTCCATTATTTTTTTTTTTTTAATATTTTTTCTTTTTTCACCAAAACAGGAGGAAGTTTTGAGTTTCCCTTGAATGATGTGAACAGGGGCTGGGCACCAAGTTTTATTTCTGAGCCACTCGCTGCAGGTAGAATCTGTGGCGAGTCACTTAATTCCGCTGAACTCTGCTTCCCACCTTTGAGATAAGGTTAATAAAATTTTTTACACGCTGCAGGTTTTATGCAAATGAAGGCGCTGGGGATGGCTTTGAAGCCTGTGGAGAATGTGAGCCTGTTGGTGCTTAATGGGATACACTTGCTTAATTGTCTAGTGGGATTACTACAGTACTGTTGGAGTATTTTTTTTTTTTTTTTATATACGAATGTAATTTTATTTGGCAGGTGTGAGGCTTGATTTATTTATTTTTTGATCAGTTGGCTCTTTTTTCGTGTTGATTACAAGGTGTTTTACTGAGGCAGGAGAAGTCCTTGGGAGCTGTGCATGGGGTCAGGCTCTCGCTTTTCCGTCCGTGGGGATGTGGAGGCTCCCCAACACGGGGATTCTTAAAATAACGGCTGTTACTGTGCTTCAAAAGCATAACTGGGAAGGGAGAGTTCCCTGGATTAGTATCACTGAGCCTAAAACTGAGCGTTTCTTGGTAAAACACCGTCACGTGCCGACAGCCTCGCGGCGTGGGCTCTGCGAGACCTTTGGAGACAAAACACGGAAAAACGGGATTCTCAGAGGCCGCCTTTGTCCCGGGGGACAGTGACAGCACGTGTGGCCTCAAAAATAGTGCCGGCAATCGGAATTTGGGAAACACGGACAAGTTTTTAGGATTCTTATCTTTTGGGTGTTACCTGGGTAAGGCGGTTACTTCAGCGGTTGTCCACTCTTTGCCGTGGGTTCACGTGGGGTTGCAGGAACCCCTGAAGATCACCCAGTTGTGTCTTACGGCTGGTGTGGGACCACGCAAATCAAAAGTAAAGATTTCCCTCTCCCCCCGGGCTTCGCTCTCACCCCCGCACACCCCAGCTTCGGGCTGATTTACAGCCTGAAGTTTGGAGCAGCTTCAGCGTTTGTTTGCCCGGAATTGTGACGGTGTTGGGATAGGAAGAGCAGGCACAGCTTAATGAGATAAGCCTTATAATTTAATTGCTCTGTGGTTACTTAATCCAGTTTATATTTTAAAGCTACGGCCCTTCCAGTTTCCCAACAGTGAGCTAATAAGCGTTATTCTGCGTTGAAGCCTTCTGGCCATCCCTGTGCTCTGGGGCTGTTGGAAACGCAGCACATGGGCTGGATTATTTTCTCCCTTGTCCTTTATTAGAAGCTGTTTATTTTGGCCAGTTTCTCTCGGAACATTTCTTATCAGATCTTTACGGCTGTCAAATGGTAGTAGAGAATACAAAATGCAATCGTAACAGTCTCTTTTGCCCCCGCAATGCAATCAAGAGCAGCAGAATCCCTCGTAGACAGCGTGGTTCCCGTCCACCTGGATTCCCGGTGGCGGAGGGACAGAACTGGCTCTTCTCTGCTGTCACCCAGGTGCAGCTAATGGCAGAAAACCCCGTTACTTTTTCAATTTGCAGGTGTTCGTGGTGGGCTGGGGAGCGCGGGTCTGATTGTGGATGCTGGCCAGGGTTAGCTGAGGACTGTCACACACGTGGTTTTCACTCCTTGAAGCCTGGACACCCCCCTCCCTGCCGGGTGTGCTGGCACAACTCCGACAATGCTCAAAACCACCACCAAAACCCACAGGTCTTCTTTCTTTCAGCCACAGTTACTCATTTATTTAAAGGTACTGGAGTTTTGGGGTGGTGACCCCTGATTTCAAAGCTGTTACCTTGGCTTTCTTAGGCAGGAGAGGGAAAACCACTGCAATTTTAAGTCAGAACCAGGGGGGTTCAGCCCAGCATCACAGATTTATCTCAAAAGGAACCACAGCCTGTTCGTGCAGGACGTGCAGTCAGCTCTGTGGCCAGAGAAATAAGTAAGAACCTGAAAATATGCGACTGATTTTATTATTTTTTTTTCCTTTGGAATATTGGGAAACAAAACCATAGTTCATATTCCTGGCATTGCAATTTTTCTTGTAATGAGACTTTTGGTGCCTGATAAATCGTGGTTTCCCAATGAAGGTTTCTCTTCTCTTCCCTTGGCAGGATGGCGGACACGGACCTTTTCATGGAATGTGAGGAGGAGGAGCTGGAACCGTGGCAGAAAATCAGTGATGTGATTGAAGACTCCGTTGTTGAGGATTACAATTCAGTTGATAAAACTGCTACGGGTAATTAACCGTTTCAGTCCAGAATTGTTCCTGGCGCGGGGGTTACGGTGTGAAGGGGAACGGCAGTGGCTGGTGACGTCCCATCCAGTGAGTAGTCTTGTTGTAGCTGAAAAGCCTGTCAATGAGCAATGTAAGAAATCTCAGTTTCTGTAGCTGTGACAGAGGTTTCGGTGCCGGGCAGAGCTGGGGGTGCTCTGTGGGGGGGGTGTCCCCGCAATACCTGGATCAGGAAACAGCTTTTTCCTCTGTGCGAGGGAAGTGAGATTGTTGCAGGTGCTGGAGAGGGTGTGCTGGCTGAAAACGAGAAGGAAACTTTGGCCAAGTTATTTGCGTTCTACAGCCGAAGTAGTGGTTTCTTAAAAGCAGAGAATCGATAATTTACGTAGAAGATGGTGCTTTTTCCTTCACAAAGCGCTTTAGCGTGTGTCGGGTTCGGTGGTGACCGACTCGGGATCCTTCTGGCAGCTCTGAAATGAGTGAGGGGATCAGGTATTCCATTGGGGAATTGTATTTCCTGTGACATAACTGTCGTGGCTGTGACCGGATTGAGCAATCGGAGCGACAGATGGCCCCTCCCTCCCCCCTCTAAGGAAAAGAGAGGAGAGGAAGAGATAAAAGAGATTTATGAGTTTAGAAAAAAACTAAACTACTTTAATGAAAATATTAATAAATAATGAAATAATAAATAATAAAAAAAGGGGGGGGGGGAGTAAAAAAAAAAAGAATACACTATATACAAAACCGTATCAAGCTCCCAGGGTGATGATCACGTCACCAGCAGGCACAGGGGAAAGTCCCAGGCTGGACTCGGTGATGGACAGGAGCTGGATTCCGGATCTGGAGTCAGGATTGCTCGGATCGGGATCAAAGGCAGACGAACAGACAGGGTCCTCCTCAGATGTCGGCCATTGAAGGAAGAGAGATGACCCTTTGATCCCTCAGCTTTTATACTGAGCATGATGCAGGTGGGATGGAATACCCTGTTGGTCAGGTTTGGGTCACCTCTCCTGTCCACTCCTCCCCACAGGTGGGACCCCTCTACGCTTTTCCGCTTCCGACCCTCCAACGGGGCAAATAACAAATTTACCCGACCTTGGTTGTTATAGCAATAAGTATAAGCAAGGGCCTCTCTGCTCACCATTCCTTGGAATAATCAGGTCTTATCACTGTGAGAGCGAGCGGTTTCTGAACCATATGCCGTTAATTTCAGAGTTTAGTTAGTTAGAAGAGGCCCAGCTAAAACGGAAAAATTACTGAGCAGAAAATTAGTTCTGTTTTACCTCAAACCAGGACAATAACTTACGAGATTAAAACTCGCTTGTCGTTACTTATCTAACCCCTGATTTGGTAAATCAGGTTCAGTTGGGTTTTTTGGTTTGGGTTTTTTTTGGCCTGTTCTCCACAAATGGCAAAGCGCGGAACTTTGTTCAGAGTTCGCATTGAGTGTGCAGGTCAGAGTAGGTTGTTACCCACTAGTTGTCCAAATTATGAGGAATTTGGACTCAGAAAAAGCAGTAATTGTCAGATGGGAGGCTTTGTGTTCTTCAGACCATTCAGTTTGTAAGGGAACCCCGAGTAAAGACAGGAGGATGGGGCTTTCTGGTTGTTGATGTGTTGGTGTCAGAGGTCAGTGGGGTCATTGAGCATATATCCAAAAGATTAAACCTTATACAAATTAAACCTTGATGATGAGCATTTCACAATTTGGGAGTAAATGAGACATCGTACAGTAAGAAGACCTTTCATTTGCTGTCCCTTTGGTTGGTGCCGAATGCTTGAGTCTGGTGCATGGAAGAAGGAATCTTCCCCGTGCTGTGCGTGGGTGAAGCCGACGGGCGCGTGCTGTGACTGAGGCTTTTGTTCAGCCCTTTCAGTCACTTTTTCTTGGTCAAGATCGGGCAAAACATCAGCGTAATACCCGAAATAGGGATGGGGCTGTGGCTTGTGGGCCAGGGATGAGGAACGATGGTGGCTCAACGTGTCTGGCCACAATGTGAGCTGTGACCCTGGTGTGAGGCTGTGGCTGCGTCCCTGTGGCCAGAGCCACCAGCTCCTGCGCAAAAACCCATTGTATCATTTTTAGTAAAATCTAATCAGACGCACAGGTAACGAGGAAGGTTCTATACATTATTTGAAATCAATATCTTTGCTGGCAAAAGTATCTTAAGCTCCAAATGTATTAGATCTCACTACATAATAACACACTTGCGATGAGTATTTCATAGCTTTGCTAATAAAAGTAATTTGAGACAGATGTTGTAAATCAATTACAAGAAATTAATAAAGGCTTGGCGGTATCGCTGTGCTATAATTAGATTAACAGTAAAAAAAGTGTGGCTACTAAAAAAATAGTCTGCTAAAAACAATGTATTTAACAGTAAAATATCTGTGTACCCTTCTGACGAGTTCCAGTGTCCCCCCATAAGATCTTCTACCCAAGGGGTTCCCAGATCCCATTAAAACGGGTGGATTTGGACAGGAATCTAATTTGGAGAGGCCTTTGTCACCTCTTACAGTGAAAGGATTGTGCAGGTCACAGCCGTCTGAGAAACTTGCTTCTTTCTTCCTTTATTTATTCTTTATTTGTTTGTCTCAAGAGAGCAAGAAACTGGAAACTCACCCGGAGCTCCGGCCACGGCCTTGGAAAGGTTCGTTAGCTCCGAGCGTGGTGGAAACAAAGCGTTCACCATCAAAGCGTTCACCATCGCAGTCAGGGCCGTGTGTTTCGGGGGGAGCTCCATGGTGGGGGTTATATTTGTGTTTTTCTGACCCTCTGGAACGGACCCAGACTCCGCGTGGGGCGAGGAGTGTGCCCTGGGTGGTGCTGCGTGTCCTGCTCCCCGTGGGGCGCTGGCCTTCCCAGTGCTCTGGGGTGGATGCCGTCGGGTGAAAAAACAACGGAGACACGCTCGGTTGTGCGTACCTCAGGTTTTTTGGTGGAGCGAGTTCTCTGGCCGGCCCAGGTACAGCAGAGGGTGCTCGGCCCCGTCGCTTCGGGACCAAGGGAAATGACATTTTCCACCCCACAGCGTTCCTGGAGTCCCTGCCGGCTCCCGTGACGTGCCTTCGACATGCAGGGGAATCCTCCTCGGCTTGATGCCAGCAAGGACTTGGAGTGGCGAAGCGCCACGGGGACATCTGTCACCTCTCCGGTCCCTGCGGTCGCCGCTGGCCCAGTAACTGGGGGTCACATCCCAGTTTAAGTTGTGGCTGTGCGGAACGCTGGCGAGACGAGCCGTGTCTGGAGCCGTCCCAGCTCTCAGCAATCTGTTTTTTACGCTCATGGCTGTCGTCTTGCATTTTGTTTTACATTAATTAAAAAGACTTACAAGCCAGGGCTGAAAAAGACCTGTTAAAATCTCTCCATTCTCCCAGTGTAAGGTTTTGTTGGATTTCGTTTTGGTGGTTTTCTTTTTTTTCCCTCCGGGACGTAATTCACTTATGAGCAAGCCCAGAGACCTAAAAATCATCCTTTTCTTAAATAACAGCATCCCTGTTGGTAATACCTGACTTTCAAGCTCATCCGTTGACAAACCTCTGCTGGAATTTCTCCTGGGGTTGGTTGTGCACAACCTACCAGTTCTCCCTCGGGTGAAGGAGCAGAAGCGCGTCCTGGAGTGGATAGAAATGACCCCGTCCCCAAAACCCGACAAACAGGGTTTCCAAACGAAAGATGGAAATACCTTTTAGCTTATCTTTCTCCATCTTTCTGCTGGATCCAGTTTTTTCCCTGCAGATTAGTTTTAAAATGTCTCAAATTACTGGGGCATAAAAGGAGAAATTACCAAAAGCTAAATATATTTGAAGTGACGCTCGGCCTAATTTTTTTTTTTTTTTTTTGGTCTTAATTTCCTTTGATTGCTTTTAGCTCTACCTGTATCCCAGTCAAACCAGTTCTTTCTTACATCACATACACGTGCAGAGCCACCTGCTGTAATGTGTATGTCCATTGTACCCGAAAAAGCAGGGTCAAGTTGGAGGCCTGTGACCAGCCGTGTCCCCCAGGGATCAATACTCGGCCCAGTCCTGTTCAACATCTTCATCAATGACCTGGGCAAGGGGACAGAGTGTCCCCTCAGCAAGTTGGCTGATGACACCAAACTGGGAGGTCTGGCCGACGCTCCCGAGGGCTGTGCCGCCATCCAGCGTGACCTGGACAGGCTGGAGAGCTGGGCAGAGAAGAACCTCGTGAGGTTCACCAAGGGCAAGTGTAGGGTCCTGCACCTGGGGAGGAAGAACCCCAGGCACCGATACAGGTTAGGGGTGGATCTTCTGGAAAGCACTTCTGAGGAGAAGGATCTGGGAGTCCTGGTGGATAGCAAACTATCCATGAGCCAGCGATGTGCCCTTGTGGCCAAGAGGGCCAATGGGATCCTGGGCTGCGTAGGGAAGAGCGTGGCCAGTAGGTGGAGGGAGGTCATTCTCTCCCTCTGCTCTGCCCTGGGGAGGCCACGACTGGAATACTGCGTCCAGTTCTGGGCTCCCCAGTTCAAGAGAGACAGGGAACTACTGGAGAGAGTCCAGCGTGGGGCAACGAAGATGATGGAGGGGTTGGAGCATCTCCCCGATGAGGAAAGGCTGAGAGAGCTGGGACTCTTCAGCCTGGAGAAGAGAAGGCTGAGGGGAGACCTTATTAAACATCTAAAGGGTGGGCTGGAGGAGGATGGAGCCGGACTTTTCTCAGTGGTTCCCAGTGACAGGACGAGGGACAACAGGCACAAGCTGGAACATGGGAAGTTCCATTCAAATATGAGGAAAAACTTCTTTAGGGTGAGGGTGCCAGAGCCCTGGAAGAGGCTGCCCAGGGAGGGTGTGGAGTCCCCTTCTCTGGAGATTTTCAAGATCCACCTTGATGCCGTCCTGAGTGATGTGCTCTGGGCAACCCCGCTTCAGCAGGGGAGTTGGACTAGAAGATCTCTAGAGGTCCCTTCCAACTCTGACAATTCCCTGATTCCGTGAAAAAGCCCTGGGGTTGTTGGCAGGAGAATGAGGTGGGCACTGTGCGGCACGTCGGCCTGGCAGCTCCACTCCTTTTTCATATTTCCACCATCAGATAATAACACACCTTCCATCCCCATAGTTCTTCTCACCACAAGAATTGCAAAGTGCTCTTTGTCCTGAAAACACAGAAACTGTAGAAGAAAATTCTGCACTTCTGTGTGACGGGCAGCGAGTGTGTGACGGTGTGTGGTTACGGCGGGTCGGGGAGGGAAGTGAGAATCACAGAATCACATGGGGTTGGAAGGGACCTCTGGAGGTCATCTAGTCCCACCCCCTGCCAGAGCAGGTCCACCCAGAGCAGGTCCCACAGGAACGTGTCCAGGTGAGTTTTGAACGTCTCCAGAGAAGGAGACTCCACCACCTCTCTGGGCAGCCTCTTCCAGGGCTCTGCCACCCTCAAAGCGAAGAAGTTCCTCCTCATGTTGAGATGGAACTTCTTATGTTCCAGTTTGTGCCAGTTCCCTCTTGTCCTGCCACTGGGCACCACTGGAAAAAGACTGGCCCCATCCTCCTGACACCAACCCTTGAAGTATTTATAGACGTTGATCAGACCCCCCCTCAGCCTTCTCCAGACTCAAAAGCCCCAAGTCCCTCAGCCTTTCCTCCTAAGAGATGCTCCAGACCCCTCATCATCTTTGTAGCCCTTTGCTGGACCCCTCCAGCAGTGGGAGGAGGAGCTGGGGAGCCCAGAACTGGTCCCAGTGTTCCAGGTGGGGCCTCACCAGGGCAGAGCAGAGGGGGAAAGACTTAGTGAAGTTTAAAGGACTCTCTGGGCACTGCCCTGAGAACCCTCTCTCCCCTGTACCTCGTCCCTGGGGAGGAGGGGGTTATGGCAGGAGCTCCTCTTCGCTGCCTGGTGTGTCCTGTGGCTCAAAGGCCATCTCCTGGAGCAGCGCCCAACCTGCCCTGCTTTCCAGGAATGGAATCAGAGCGCAGGAGCCACCTGGAGTTGCTTCTCCTGAGAACGATGGAAGGCTCCTCAGATACCTACAGGTGCCTGTCCCCCAGCCCCAGTAATCCCTCATTTCTCAGGGGGGGACCTGACTCCACTCGGTGCCCAAATCACCTGCTGTTAAAAGCATTAACGTGTGTCCCTGGGTGGCTCCTTCCCACCCCTTGGCTCTGGGTGCTGGCTGCTGAGGGCATCCATTGGAGAACAAAGTCACCAAGGAATTGAGCCATCATCCCAGGCTTCCTACTCTGCCTGAGAGGACCTCTAGTGATGCCTGAGTGTTGAATTTGGAGTCTGTGAGTGCAGTAACCTCTAAATCAGGATGTGATTTCACCACCCTAACCATTGAAACAGGTTGCCCAGAGAAGCTGTGGTTGCCCCATCCCTGGAAGTGTTCAAGGCCAGGCTGGATGGGGCTTTGAGCAACCTGCTCTAGTGGGAGGTGTCCCTGCCCAAGGCAGGGGGGTTGGAACTCGATGATCTTTAAGGTCCCTTCCAACTCTAACCATTCTAGGATTCTATGATTTATCACTGTTTTTGATGTGGATGGTGTCAGTGGTAGGAGCCGTGGCTGGTCCTGGCTAACTGAAGCCCTGGGCAGACTCCGGTGTCCCCGACGGTCTGCGGTTGTCGATGCTGTTCAGAAACTTTCCGTGTGGCTCTGCCTGGGGCACGCGTCCCATGCCAGGGCTGGGAGTAGGTGTTCCCAGTATCTGCCAGCAGGTGAATTTTTACTCCGTAGTTAATGAGACCAGAACCAGTGTTTTCTGTAGCTGCTGTGGCTGCGTTCAAAGGGCACCCAGGAGCCAGATAATCAGTCTGTGGGGCTGCTCAGGGCTGAGGGATTTGAACAACTGCTTCCGAGGCAGCTTGGAAAATCCTAGTCCAAATACAAACAGTAAAACAACATCTAGAAGGGTTGGATGGTTCCAGGAGTTGACTCTGAAAGCGTGTTCTGGAGAACTCAATCCAGTTCTGAAGACTAAAATTACCAGCCAAGTGTATGTGAGCAGCAGCGGTGGCCTTTCTTACCCGACAAAGGTGACTTTAGCTGTGTTTCCTTCCAGCGGGCAATCCCCTGGTGCAGCAGAGCGGGCAGCCCCTCATCCTCACCCAGAACCCGGCCTCGGGCCTGGGCGCGATGGTGACCCAGCCGGTGCTACGACCTGTGCAGATCATGCAGAACGCCAACCACGTCACCAACTCTCCGGTGACCAGCCAGCCCATCTTTATAACCACCCAGGTGAGTGTCCTCCTGGGGACAGCCAAGACAGGAGAGCTCCTGTCCTCATCCGTGGAGAATGTTCTCCGTTAAGAAATAACCAGATGCCTGCCTCAGTTTTTCTTGAGTCCTTTAGTGGATGTTTCGCTTGAGCTGAAATCTCTTGGGGTTTTTGGTTTTTAATTTATGTAGATTTAGAAAGAGCTTTGTTTGGAAACAGCTCACGTTCCCAGTTGTTTTGCCGTTGGGTCTCGCTCGAGAGAGCTGGCCCCGTTCCACACCCCAGCAGGTCCTGGGGAGCCACACGGGTCCGCTGGGACCTCCCGCTGGCTCTCGCTTGGGGGCTCACCAGTAGCCCCAGCTCCCTGCCACGGGTGTCTCTGTCCACTCTGCGTGAGTTTGACATCCCCGAGTACTTAACTACTTCGTTTTATTTTCCTGGGAAATGTGCAGGTAATTTTTTTAATGTCCACTGGCCTCTTTAACCCTGGGGAAGCTCTCCTACAAAACAAGTGCCCGTGTTTCCCGGAGCTCCAGCTTTTAAAAAAAAAAAAGAAAAAAAAAACTTAAAAATTTGTCTTTGCCTGTTGCAAATTTTTCTATCCCAGGAAACTGCTTCAAATATGGGTTTATAAATTGTTTAAGACCTGGGAGAAGAGTTCTGTAGGTGCTTCAGGAAGGAGGGACTGAGAGCGGAGGCCGTGTATCGGATGTGTTAGAGTGTCAGGAGGGTGGCCCTGCTGCTGGGGGAGGTGCTGGCTGGGAACGGTGTGGCCTCATCATCCAATTGATCTGTAGGTGATAGCGCTGGGGGGCTTTTTGTAGTGTCTTTATTTGTTTTTGGGCTAGAAAGCTCAGAGTGAAAGCGCTTCAGATGTGCTGGGTGTGTGGGTGGTGACAGTACTGTGTGACTGCAGGGATTTCCCGTGAGGAACGTGCGGCCTGTGCAAAACACCATGAACCAGGTTGGGATTGTTCTGAACGTGCAGCAGGGTCAGACGGTTCGACCCATCACCCTCGTCCCAGGTAAGGGCTGAAACAAGCCAAAGCCACTGCCCTGTTTCTTTTTTAGAGTAGCAAAGGTTAAAAATACACTATTTGAAATCCGTATTTCACCTGTGCGTCTCGTGGCTCTAAAGGGGGGGGTTCAGTTCTGTACCAGGTGAGATTTGTCCGTGTTTGAGGCTGTGATTCTGCAAGTCACTTTGCAGCAGAGAGTGGGCCCCTTGATCGTAGTAATGAACCACTTTGCGCTTGGGGACCTCTAGCTGGAAGGAATGTCTGCTGCACAGGGCTCCATGTAAATCTGGCCTCTCCAAAAAGCCTCCTCATTTAGTTTAATTTCAAGATCCCAGCCCATGAGAACCCCTCTTCCCTCGTTTCAAAGTCTCCCCGTGTCGTGTGAGCGCTCCCCAACGGCCTGGAAGCCGAGCCTCACCCTGAGGATGGTTTTTCTAACACTGACTTCTGCTGCCAGGTCATGTCACGCACCATCAGAAAGACTAAGAACCTGTGGGTCGCCAGAAACCTGCCTTAAACAAGGCAACAAGGCTAGTGAGGAGTCACCTCTCGCTCTCCCCAGAACAGATCTCCAAAGCTTCGTATTGCGAACTAATTTGCAACTGTGGGGTCCTCCTTGTCCTGCCCTAAGAAACCTTCCATGGGTTTCCATTGGGCCTGGAGACGGGGACTGTGAGCCCCGTGAAAGCTGGTGGGATTTGTGCTCCCAAGCTACTTGGGCCTTTTGGAAAATTCCACCTAAAAACCCTTATAAATACAGTCTTTGCTCTGTCTGGTTCCGTGTTCAGTTTTAGTCTGAATGAGAAGTGAAATTGAGGTGCTGAACTTTTAAAACTTGCACTGAAGTTAGCGGGAGCGTTGGGAGCTCGGCAGAGTTGGAGACCAGGTTGCACTCGGGTATTTCTGCACGAGGAGTGGGATTCGATGACTCGATCTCGTCTGTTCCTTTGTTTTTGAAGCCCCGGGTACGCAGTTTGTTAAACCAGCGGTTGGAGTTCCTCAGGTGTTCTCTCAAATGGCCCAGGTGAGACCAGGTACGACCATGCCGGTCCGACCCACCACCAACACTTTCACTACGGTCATTCCGGCCACGCTCACCATCCGGAGCACTGTGCCCCAGTCCCAGGCGCAGCAGCAAAGTAAGTCCACTCCCAGCACCTCCACAACTCCCACTGCAACGCAGCCAACACCACTGGGACAGTTAACTGTGCCGCAGCCAGGGCAGTCCAGTCCAGCTACTAACCCCAAATTAGGTAAGACTCGCCATGGAACAGCGAGGGGCCTCGAGCGTGTGACACTGTCTATAATTCCATCGTCAAACGTACGGCGCAGCAGCTCAAAGGCAGAATTGACTCAGAACTCCTGGGTTCTATTTTTGCCCGTCACTGACTCACGCTTCAGCTCTCTTTACCAACCTGGAAAACGAGGATTAATCTCACCATCCTGTCCAGTTTGGTTTGAGAACCAGTTAAATTTTGTTTCCTACAATATTCTGAGACCATCAATCAGGAGTCCCCCAAAGTGAAAAATACTATTTGTTAATCACTTGTACTTTTTGAAAGGTGAAGTTAAATAGATGATGAACACAAGCAGAAACTAACTGTATTGGGCTTTTTTTTTTTTTAATGTTGGCTGAATGCGTGAGTGAAATGAAGGAAAAAAGGAAAAAAAATAAAAGGGAAAAAAAAAACTTCTTCACACAGCAAGTAGCCAGGTTATTTTTAGCTTTAAGTGGCCATAATCATCATATACAGCTGCATTTAGAAAAGAAATACAAATAATTTTCATGATTCCATGATAATCAGTGTCCGGTTCATCGCGGGACGCAACTCATATCTTGTAAATCTGGAAGGTCGGGGAAATCTGCTTTCCCTGGGCAGGATAGTTGCTCGTCAGCCGTCTGTGGGGCAGGCTGGAGGTGGAAGCGCAGGAGAGGAGGGGTCCTTAGCTGGGGGTGGGATTCACACGGTGGGGCAGAGTTTACCGAGTCCTTATTAGTGTTCTTCTGCCATCCGTTCCCTCGGCAGTGAGTATCGCCAGCTTTGTGACTGTAAAGCGGCCCGGCGTGACTGGGGAGAACAGCAGTGAGGTTGCAAAGCTAGTGAATACCCTCAACACCATTCCTTCGTTAGGGCAGAGCCCCGGCCCGCTGGTGGTTTCCAACAGCAGCCCCGTGCACGGCTCCCAGAGATCCAGCGTCTCAGAGTCCTCCTCCTCATCCTCATCACTAAAAGGTACGGACGGGCTGGGGCAGCTCGATTCATTCTGCTTGAGTGTTCAGGAGTTTATTTTCTGCAGTAAAAAAAAAAAAACTAACCTGTAACTACTGACACTTCATAATAGGGACGAACACTTGGGAAGCTTTGCCGTTAATTTCTTCGTCTCTGTCTGTACGTTTTTATCCAGTGATTAGGTTTTGTTTATGGATATTTGCTTGCATACATTATTTTGCATTCAGAACTGTCGGTGTGCGTGTGTCTCGGAAGTACACAGACCTCAAATACTCTACACAAGGAGCCAAAAGGATAAAATCTTTGCTTCTCTTCTTCCAAAGAGAGCACCTCCTTAAGGTGTTGGCCTCTCTCAGACCAGTCAGTAGTTAAAAGTACAGCTCCTGAAACTAAAGTATTTCAGCATGCCAAAAAGGTTGCCTGGATTTAGGATGAAATGTAAGGATTCTGATGGGTTTTGTGTGTTTCTCCTGTTGCAGTCAGTTCATCTCCTATTCCCACGTTTGATTTGCAAGACGGTGGCAGGAAGGTCTGCCCGAGGTGTGACGCTCAGTTCCGAGTCACCGAAGCTTTAAGAGGCCACATGTGTGTAAGTAACGGCTCGGAGCCGAGCAGCCAACGGGTGATTGCTCGTGGGTGTGGAGTGTTCTCCCTCCATCGGGGGCTTCTGTGGAAAGGCAGAGTGTGACGGGAAGAAAGCGAGAGGCTTCTGGAAGACCTTCTCCAGGGTCCTTGACTGGAACTAGGCAGGACCTTAGTTTATGTCCTCCTGGTGCCAGGAGGTCCGTTCATTTTCTATTCTTACTGAGCAGTAAAGAATCAAACCAGAAAATTGGAATTTGAGTCTGCGTTACCCTTTCCTAGAGCTCCCCTGTCTTCTCTCAGTGCTGGCTGGTCCTTGTCTGTTCAATAGTGTGTACGGTTCTGCCTGGGCACGCTTTAATGTGGGGGCTTTTCTTGTTGTGTGTGTTTGTTCCTTTTAGTACTGCTGCCCTGAAATGGTTGAGTTCCTCAAGAAAAGAAAATCTCTAGAATCTGAACCAAATATTCAATCTGCAAAGCCCCCATCTCCAGAAAAAACTCCAGCTGTTGCTTCGCCACCCTCTTCTACTCCGATCCCTGCGCTGTCCCCACCTGCTAAAGCCCCAGAGCCCAGCGAAAACGTAGTCGACTCCTCCCAAAGTAAGCTCATTATGTTGGTAGATGATTTCTACTACGGCAGAGACGGTGGCAAAGTGAGCCAGCTGCTGAACTTCCCCAAGGTCCCGACGTCCTTCAGGTGTCCGCACTGCACCAAGAGGCTAAAGAACAACATACGGTGAGAGGAACGCGGGGGCCACAGAACCAGGGTTCCGGTACCTCTCGTCTGCAGAAGGGAAAATGAGGTGTCAGCGCCACTCTCAGGCCCTACAGCTTTGTGTAGCGTAGCTTTAGATCAAAACTGAAGCACAGAAGGGAGAGATTTTCCCGCCGTCATTCCATTCAGTCAGGGAACAAGTTGTAAGAAGACCACCTGGTTGGAATAATGGTGTTATTAATGTTGTGCAGCAGAGACGCCTCGTCCGCTCGTCACTAGTCTCACTAGAGAATAGGAAATAATTCTTCTTGAAGAGACGCTCTTCCCATCCTCATTCAATGCTTTTTTTTTATGAAATAATGTATTCTTGTGAGCCAGCCGCTGTGGTGTTCTGTTGTGGTAATGGGGCCACTGGTTTTCCTTCTAAGTTAAAGTGGTTTGTTGTCATCAGTGGAAGGGCTGGGGGGGTCAGAAGTGCAGCCCCTGCACTGCAAACCCTGTTCTTGTGCTTCTCTTGGACTTGGGGAGCAGGAAGGTGCTGGGTAGGAGGAGATTTTGCTTCCTTTTGATGGGAAGAGCAAGAAGGAAACATCTTAATGCTGTCAAAAAAGCTTTCGGTGTAGCGTTGGTAATGCTCTCAGGGTTACGGGTGCAAAATGTTTGGACTTCGTGTTCACGTTCTTCCTCTTCCCCCCCCGTCAGGTTCATGAATCACATGAAGCACCACGTGGAGCTGGACCAGCAGAACGGCGAGGTGGACGTCCACACCATCTGCCAGCACTGCTACAGACAGTTCTCCACCCCCTTCCAGCTGCAGTGTCACCTGGAGAACGTCCACAGTCCCTACGAGTCAACCAGTAAGTTCATTTTGTGCTGTTGTTGGTTTGTTTGGGTTTCAGAGGGTTCCTGTCTGGTATTACCTGCAGATCTGTTCAGAAAGGAGCGACTGTTGGGGCTGGCCCCTCGGTGCCTCGGTTTTGTAGGGCCAGCAGCAAAATCCATCCGAATCCCATTTCTGCAAACTTACTTTAGCGATTGAGTTCAATAATAACGTCATGGTAGAAGGTCATTTTTCCCAGTAGGCTGACAGCTGATCTAAAATCACTTGCAGTTCCCTCGTTGGGATGTCTTCCTACCTGGTGTACCCGCCTTTTTATGTAAGAGAACTTTTGCTGCTTTTCGGAAACCTCTCAGGATATATTTTATTGCCTACCCAATTCAAAGAGTTGAGCGGTAGTTTTTTTGAGTTGTTTTTTTGGCTGGTTGGTTGGTTTTCTTTTGTTTTAAGTTGTTCCACGGCCAGTGCCAGGTTTGAACAGGGTTTTCTCGTCCCCGGCCGTTACCTGCTTGTCCTTTCCTTTGCAGCCAAGTGCAAGATCTGCGAGTGGGCCTTCGAGAGTGAGCCCATGTTCCTGCAGCACATGAAGGACACGCACAAGCCCGGGGAGATGCCCTACGTTTGTCAGGTATTAACCGTGGTTCTGGGGCTGGATTTGATAAACACATACTAGGGAATGAGCAGAAACTCCGCAGAGCAGTGCTGTGGAGCCCATGGGGGTTTTTCCAGGTGTAGAATTAGAGTAGCCCAATGGCCATGAGGGCAGCACAAGTGGCTCAGTGTTTATTTGCCACCAGTCCCCAGCACTCTGCCGCTGGATCAGCTCCATAGACTTTTGTTCAGAGCCTAATTTTCCCTTTCCTCCCAGGGCAAATCGCTGTGCCATAAAGAGAAGTTGTCACTCTGGAGCAGATGAGATTATGCTGCTTGTGTGATACCTTTTCTTGACAGTCTGTTGCCATGAGATCTGTGCTCACATCCGTTCTGAATGTGCCATCTCCACCCAGAGGTCCTAAACTGCCCCTCCAAAAAGAAAAAAACAGAGAAGAAACTCCTAAAATGTGCTATGTTAAACCAGATTATGTTCCAGATGCTGCATTTTACATAGACCCTGAAGAAACTGCTCTTTAATATATTCCAACTGCTTTGCGTTGACTGCCTCTCCCTTTTTTCTTCTTTTTTTCTTGGGTCTGGAGCTTGACTTGTCGCTACTTCCTTTTTATACGAGTAGTTCAAACCTTTTTTTCCAAAGTACTCTGAATATTCGCTGCTTGATTTGGTATCTCTCAGTTGGGATAAGCAGGCGGGTTCTTCAGGACCCCGAGCTCCTCTGATGAGTGTCTCTGGGGGTCTGGGCGTTGCTGTGAAGCTCCCCGTGGTGCAGCAGTGGATGGGAGAGGGATTCCTGTGTTATTTCACTGGAAATTGTTTCTGCCCCAGGTCTGCCAGTACCGCTCATCGCTCTATTCCGAGGTGGACAGTCATTTCCGCATGATCCATGAGGACACGCGGCACCTGCTCTGTCCCTACTGCCTCAAGGTCTTCAAGAACGGCAACGCCTTCCAGCAGCACTTCATGAGGCATCAGGTGCGATGGCAGGAAGAGTCGGTGGAGATTAAGCATGAGATGAGTTGAGCTTTGGCTTGGAGTAAAAAGCAGAAAGAAGGAAAACTCGGTTGAAAGAGGGAGTTAGAAAAAAGCAGGTTTTGCTGGAGTGGGTTTGCATCACGTGATGATGAACCAACAGTGGGCTCTGTCTTCATTTGGGGTTTAAACTTTTTGATCTCCAGCTGATGGATAAGTAAACACTGCTGTGCGTGCACAAAGGAATGTGATTTCTGTGGCTCGCTGTTCTGTTTCCGTACATACTGGCTGTATTGACAGCATATTTTCTGTGGGTGTAGCTGGAGTGTACGTTCAGAATATAGAAACAGGGGGCTCTCACCGAGTCCCCGCATTGATTTGCCCCCGAAGCCCCGTCGCTGACCCCCCGAGAGGCAGCTTTGGGAGGCAAGGTGTCCCACGCGCTGCTCTGCCCCTCTGCCTTTGCCTTGAGCAACCTGGGTGAGACTCGTTCTGCGGCACTTCCAGGGCTGGTGTCTCCCCAGAGCCTGAACATTTTAATTAAAAACCAAAACACCCAAGATACGGGGCTTGGCGGGGAGGGACTTTTCAGAGGTTAAGGAAAAATAGGGCTGCCTTTGGTTTCTAAGAGGGGAAAAGCGTTGGGTTTCTCTCTTGCTTTTTTCTTTATTTTAAACACCCCCTGCTGTGTTGTGACTTCCCTTTCTCTAAAATGAGATGTCTTTCGTTTGCATTTGCTTTAGAAGAAGAGTGTTTATCACTGCAACAAGTGTAGGCTCCAGTTCATATTTGCCAAGGATAAAATCGAACACAAGCTGCAGCACCACAAAACCTTCCGGAAGCCCAAACAGTTAGAAGGATTGAAACCTGGAACCAAGGTGAGAAATGGAAGTTAAGAGCAAGAAATCCAAGTTGAGCCGGCCTCTGGCCTGTGTTTGCTCAGGGAACACCCGTAGTGTCTGTATTTATGAAGTGCTGCAGAACTGACGTTTTCTTCATCTCCATCACTTAAACCACGCTCAGAGGGACAGAAGAACACTCCGTGTCTGTCCCTTGGTGTGTGCTTGGTTAAGGAGATACCTCCCAGAAACAATAAGTGAGAGGAGGTGCGAGTGGCACGACAGAGGTTAAACTCCCCTCTCGAAGGTATCTGCAGGTGACGGTGCCTGAACCAGTTGTCTGGATCCTTTGGGGACAAATGGGCACTTCTGGGGCTCAGGGCATTGCCCCTTTTAGGGAGCGACGAGGGGTGACCCGGGAGCACCTCGTTGTTCACTGCCAAGAGCCTGAAGGACTTCTCTGAACGGAGGAGTCCGAGTTGGATGGATGGCTTCTTGTGTCTGAGGGGGTTTGGTGTGTCTGTTCCCTGCAGGTGACGATCAGGGCGTCCAGAGGACAACCACGGGCAGTGCCCATAGCGTCGAATGAGATGCCGCAGGGGCCGGGGCAGGAAAATGCTCCCCTCTCGTCTTCTGCCGACCCCCAGCCCATCTTCCTGTACCCGCCTGTCCAGAGGAATGTCCAGAAGAGAGCCGTCAAAAAAATGTCAGAGCTTTTGGCTAAATTTCAAATTTAAAAAAAAAAAAAAACAACAGATAGACATTTGTTTTAAAGGCAACGTAGTTAGATTTTTAATGGCACAGGGATGGGTAACGCGATCCTGGGCGCTGGGCAGCTCTCTCTGACAGTTGCCAAGGAGACTTTATGGCAGGAGAATCGGCTTCCCGCAAACCCGGGGTGAAGTCGTGTTATGAAAGCCCTTAAGGTGCCACTGCGAAATACAGAATTAGCCGGGGGCTTTTATAGAAACCATGGAATTTCATCAGCGTGAGGGCGTCTGCCCGTCCTCTGTCCTGCTGCCTTGTCGTCGATATTTTAATTTATGAACTTATTTATTTATTGCCCACTCTTGGCTTGTAAACTGCTGACGACGGCAAGTGGGAATGTTTAGCCTGGCACTGAGGTGCTCTGGGAAGCCGGGGTGGGAGATGAGAGTAGTTTGGTGTCAGACCCCTGAAAGTTCACACTGTTGAGTTCCCTGTCCTGATGGTAGTTGTAACTCCCAAGGGGCTTGTCCACGCGCTAACGACAATCCCCCCCCTCACCTCCCCCTGCTCTTTTCAGGAGCGTCCTGGGGAGACAGACCTGCCTGGAGTGCAGCTTCGAGATCCCCGACTTCCCCAACCACTTCCCCACCTACGTGCACTGCTCCCTGTGTCGCTACAGCACCTGCTGCTCCCGCGCCTACGCCAACCACATGATCAAGTAGGTGGGATGCGGGATGCTTTTCCTCCTGCCCAAATTCCGTAGCACCTCCGGGTCTGTGCCTGCCCTGTAAGAAAGGGGAGTTGCCACCTCAGGGGGGCGGTTTGTGGGAGGCCGAGGTGTTGCTCTGACACCGCCTTTCAAACGACGGGAGAAAACAGCGCAAAGAGCTGAAAGATCCACCCCGAGCTGGCTCTCGGTTCTGCGGCTGCTGAGGCGTGCCGCACGCTGCTGTGCACACCTGGCATCTTCTCCGTGCTCCTGAGACTTCTTGTGAAACTCTCAGGTGGAGATGTGGAATAATTGAAAAGTTTTAAAAAGAAAAAAACCCACCGTACCCTGCTTTCCGAGGCCGTGGGCTGTGCGGAGCTGTGGAAAGGCCACAGAGGAGGGTGGCAGAACAGTTACTCCAAAATCTGGGCATTTCCAGGGGTTACCCTGCAGTTGGTTTTATTTAGACACAGAGTTTTCATGTCCTTGAACACAACTCTGGCAGACAAAAATATTATTAAACCCAGGATTGGGCCTGCCTTTGTAAACGTACTGTGTTTTGCTGGGTTTATAGCTCTTTAAATACCCCGAATAATTCTGACGTTTTATAAACTCTTTTGTCTTACAGCAATCACGTTCCTCGGAAGAGTCCAAAATACTTGGCTTTGTTTAAAAACTACACTGCCTGGTAATGGAGAACTTGTTTTAATCACCTGGGAATCTACTCTGCATTCACCTTCTGATTTTTCCGGTTCTTTTCTTTCATGATCTGCTTCTGAAGAAGCTCTTGCTTCTTTTTTGCCACAGGGGAAAATGTGTTGAATTAAGGGCAATACGTTGCCCGAGAGACTCCCGTTGCCTTCCAGTGGGAGTTACTGGTTTGGGGTGGGGATGCTCCCTGTGTGCACTGGAGGGAATTACGTGTTTTTATATCTCATCCTGGTGCTGAGCTCACTTCTTTTTCCCTTTCCCAGTGGCGTGAAGCTGTCCTGCTCCTCTTGTCTCTTCGTAACATCTGAGGGCGACGCAATGGCCAAACACCTGGTTTTCAACCCCTCGCACGAGTTTAGTAACATTATTTTCCGAGGTAAGAGCTCGGAAAGGAGCAGAGAAGTTGCAAAAACAATTAAGGCAGGACATAATCCATGAGTTCAGAGACTCCGGGTCAAACAGGGCTTTGTTTGGCCTTGGGCTGAGTCCTGAGGGTCCTTCTGAGCTGCCCGAGCGGGTGCCCATTGTTATGGAGATGGGAGAGCCGGGCTTTGAGTCACCGGTACCCGCTCCCAGGGGCTCTTCCCAGGAGGGACAATGCAGGGACTTCAGCGGGTCCCTCTGTTCCTGGAGACACCATTGTGTCCCGGTGACAGTGGGGGCCTGAAGCAGCTGCTGGGGTTTGAATGGAGCCCGGACGCGGCGTCCCGGCTGTTGAGGGGGGCAATTACCGCCGCTTCCCAAGCTTCAGGGTGTCCCTGCTGATCCCAAAGCTGAGCTTTCCGAACCAAACTCCGGTCGTTTCAAGCAGACGGGGGGGGGGTTGCTGATGAGTTGGGGCTCTGCCCCTCGGCCGCGGGGGTCCCTGGGTGTGGGGGTCAGGGTGCCTACAGCACCTGGGGGTCCTCCTCTCTGTGAGAGTCTGTGTTTGCACCGATTCAGTGTTTGTTTGCAAAGCTACAAATAGTTGTTTTGTTTTTCTTATCAGGGCCTACTTGGATATCACATTCCAGGTAAGTGTTTGTAAACTCTTCCCTGTTCCAGCCCGGAGGGGGGTGGGTGGGGGGGGGTGTGTGTGTGTGTGTGTGTGTGTGTGTTGGTGGTTGGTGTTTTTCTTCGTTTGTTTTCCCCCAACAGCTCGATTTTCTGGGTTTTAAGAAGGTCCCTGTGTTCTCTCCCTTCAAGGCACGTTCAGCCCCAGGACAAGAGCATGAAGAACCCCTGCCCTCCCTATTCCCCGGGAAAAGCTGCTACTGTGAAAACAAAGTCCGTGTTACCGGCCAGGGACGAGCTGGAGCCCGAGCTGGCGCCGTCGGCCTCCAGCAGACCCCCGCTCTGCCCGGAGGAGGAGTCCTTAAACATGGAGGCTCGAGAAGACGAGCAGCCGACGAAGGAGCCCGAACCCACCAGCAAAAAAGAGCAGTTGTCGGTAAAAAAGCTGCGGGTCGTGCTCTTCGCCTTGTGCTGCAACACGGAGCAGGCGGCGGAGCACTTCCGAAACCCCCAACGGCGCATCAAGCGCTGGCTCCGAAGGTTCCAGGCTTTCCAAGAGGAGAACTTGGCCTCGCTGTCGGAGGGCAAGTACCTCAGCCTGGAGGCGGAGGAGAAGCTGGCGGAGTGGGTCCTGACGCAGAGGGAGCAGCAGCTGCCCGTCAACGAGGAGACCCTCTTCCAGAAAGCCACCAAGATCGGCCGCTCCCTGGAGGGCGGCTTCAAGATCTCCTACGAGTGGGCGGTGAGGTTCATGCTGCGGCACAACCTCAGCACGCACACGCGGCGGGCCGTGGCTCACCCCCTCCCCAAGGACGTGGAGGACAACGCCAGCTGCTTCATCGAGTTCGTGCAGCGGCAGATCCACACCCAGGACCTGCCCCTCTCCATGATCGCGGCCATCGACGAGATCTCCCTCTTCCTCGACGTGGAGGTGCTGAGCAGCGACGACCGCAAGGAGAACGCTCTGCAGACGGTGGGGACCGGGGAGCCCTGGTGCGACGTGGTCCTCACCATCCTCGCCGACGGGAGCGTCCTCCCCACGCTGGTCTTCTACCGGGGTCACGTCCAGCAGCCCGCCAACGTGCCAGAGTCCATCCTCCTGGAAGCCAAGGAGAACGGATACAGCGACGACGAGGTGATGGAGCTGTGGGCGTCCCGAGTGTGGCAGAAGCACACGGAGTGCCAGAACAGCAAGGGCATGCTGGTGCTGGACTGCCACCGAACGCACCTCTCCGAGGAGGTTCTGTCCTTGCTGAGCGCCTCCAGCACCTTGCCGGCCGTCGTCCCCGCCGGCTGCAGCTCCAAAATCCAACCTCTGGATGTTTGTATAAAAAGGACTGTGAAAAATTTCTTGCATAAAAAGTGGAAAGAGCAAGCCAAGGAAATGGCGGACTCCACCTGCGACTCGGACATTCTCCTCCAGCTGGTGCTCTGCTGGCTGGCGGAGGCGCTGGAGGTGATCAGTGACTCTCCGGAACTGGTCCAACAGTCCTTCCTGGTGGCCAGCGTCCTGCCCGGCCCCGACGGCACCGCCAACTCGCCCCGCCGCAACGCCGACATGCAGGAGGAGCTCATCTCCTCGCTGGAGGAGCAGCTGAAGCTGGGCCAGGGGCCGCCCCAGGCGGCGGCCGAGGTCCAGGACCGCAGCCCGGCCGAGGAGGCCGCCGACCCCGAGATCCTCCATCGGCTCTTCGAGGGGGAGAGCGAGACTGAGTCCTTCTACGGCTTCGAAGACGCCGACTTGGATCTGATGGAAATCTGAGCGCCGATCCGCGAGCGGGGACCCGGAAAGGGTTATTTTTTAAATAAATGTTGGCTGAGACCATTACACTTCCCTGTGGATTTGTGGGTTTAGGAAATTCGTAGGCGATCACTCAGATAAATAGCCATTTATGCTGTTCATTTATAAGTTTTGTGCTTTTTTAAAAGAAAAAAAAAAAATCACTGTGTTGGTATTTTCTGAAAATATATTGTGGGTGAATATTTTTGCGTTTTCTTTACCTCACTGTATCATAGTTTTCTGTTTTTATTGTGCAGAAATGTTTTGAATTATACATTGTCAATGTGACCATTTCTAAAGAAAGGAAAAAAAAAAAAACCTATGTAGCTGATGAACCAGGACATCCATCTTTTGGGTTGTTTTAACACAGATTTTTTTTTTTTTTTTTTTAACACTTGACCCAGAGATTTAGGCTTCTGTGGAAAAATTTAGATCTGAGTTTTTGCTTTAACACGTGAAGCTTCTCTGATTGGCCGTTAAGGTTTGGGTTTGGTTTGCTTTTCCCTTTGGTTTTTATTTTTGGGTTGTTTTGTTTGGTTTTTTGTTTTTGTTTTTTTTTTTCCTCTAAAGAAGAGTTAATTATTTTGCTTGTGAATTTGGACACGGGGTGGACACACGAGTGGGAGGGTTTTGCCCCTTCGGTGCCAGCAGCGAGACGTGGCGCTGGGGTCGGGGAGGGGTCCCCGGTCGGGGGGTGCTGCCCCCAGACCCCCCTCCCCCTCCCTCCAGCGTCACCCCCAGAAGGCGCCGGGGGAGGGGGAAGGTCGGGGCCCAGAGCTTTTAACGACTCGTAATTATAAACCTGCTTTAACCAGTGGCATCAGACACTACGTTCCTTAGAATTAGAAAAACCTGATTCAATGAGACAAACTGTGACGTGCACAAAAAGAAGACGTTTGTTTTTATTTTTCACTGCCAGCTTAAATTTTTCTACAATTTGCATGTTTGAGGGTTTTTTAATTGTACGTATTATGGTATCAACGGAAGCGTTTTGACATACGGAACCCAGAGGCACCTGCACCTTTCTGTTCCCATCGAGGGTTTGTGAACCTTCCCCGTGACCCGAGGAACGCAGGAGGCAGCATGTGCAGACCTGTAAATGGCTCGTCTTCAAAATGTACATAAAGTGGAACATTTAATAAAACCAGGGAAATGGATTTATAAACACGCGTTTTTATTACGAAGAACTAATTAACTCCCGTGGTAGCGTAACGCTCGGTACGAAGCGCGGCCCCCCCGGGGCTCCGCGCCGGGTCCCTCTCTGCGCCCAGAGCCCTCAGCGTGTCCCGAGGAGCCCCTCATGGGACGGTAATTAGCGGTAATTAACGTGTTTGTGTCATTAACACTCCCGTTAACTGTCCCGGGGGCGTTGCTGCGCCCCCCCCCCCTCCCTGCCCTTGGACCCTACCGTGGGGGCAGCGGAACAACCCGCGCGCCCCACTGACATTCTGGGGTGGTTTGTTGTTTTTTTAAAAAAAGTCTGAAAAATCATTAATAAAACCCTCTCCTGGATAAATATTTCCGCTGTTGTTTATCTCAGGGACTGGGAAATCCCGGTGTGTCCCAGCGCGGCTGCTGGCGGGAGGCAGAGCCATGGAAATAGGGAAATCTTAATTATTCTGCTCTGAATTCCGTTTTTCCCCTCTGTGCGTTCAACGGGAGAGGCGCCGGGTGACCCAACGGCCGGGTGACCCAAATCTGGCACAAAAACAATAAAAGCCACTTTTTGGCTGCCCTTTTCCAGCAGAAATAAGGACTCGCACCTTCCACTGCTGGAAAGCGGGGGCCTTCCCGAGGCCGGTATTTCTGGAGCGTCCCCCAAACCCGACCCCAGCACAAACACAGGCTTCTCTCAACAGGTTTATTTCGTTTCAAAAAACAAGGAGAAAAAAAAAAAAGGAAAAAAAAAAGGAGTAAAGGATTTAGGGACAAAGGGCGCTGAGGGACGCGGCAGCCGGGAGCAGCTCGGCGGGATCACTGGAAGCCGCTGCGGGAAGAGATGGGATGGGATGAGGAGGAGGCACAGCCCGGATGCGCCCGACGCCTGCGCCAACAAAAACGCCTCCATTTTCCCCCGTTTCCCGGGTGCGCCGTTACCTGACGAGCTGCGCGATGTCCCAGTTGGCCTCCAGCGTCAGGGGCCCCTCCAGCTCCACACCCTTCTCCGTTGCGATGGCGATTTCGTACTGAGGAGAGAAAACACCCACCGTTCTCCAGGAACCCCAAAACACCCACCATTCTCCACAAAAGCCCCCAGACACCGACGGTTCTCGATAAACCCTGAAACACCGACGGTTCTCCACGGAACCCCCAGACACCGACGGTTCTCCGTGAAGCCCGACCGCCACACTTGAGCTGAAGACAGGCCCTGGGAAAGCTCTGATGGCTCGGGGTCAGGAATATCGGCTTTCCCTTAAACAACCTTGTTTTAACGTGTTTTTTTTTATTCAGGAATGTTCTTCCTTTTCCCTTTGGGCACACTCAGGCAGCGGCACTGAACAGAAACGCTCCCGAAGCTGAAGGATTATAGGCTCTGGATGCTCCAGCCGCGGTGACGGGAGAAGCCTCATCGGATCTACGGAACCACCAGAGCCCAGCGTCGCCCGGACTCAAACAGCTCTTGAGGAGACGAGAGGAGCCCGGCTCCGGAGGAGAGCTCTGCCAGCGGGGTCTCCTAATGCACCCCCCGCGTCGGGGGCTACTGCCAGGCTCCCCGGGGTCAGGGACAGAAAACGGCCTGGGGGACACTGCCCTGAGGTGTGCAGCATCTCTGGCCACCCCCCGCTGCCCCCCAGCCGCCCCCCGCCGCCCCCCAGCCACTCACCCTGTTGAAGGACCGAGCATCTCTGTAATACAAAATTTTCATGCAGCGCTCAATCAGGTCCCGGGCCTCCTCCTTCGTCAGGCTGGGCTTCTTCTCCAAGAATTCCCTCATCAGCGGCTGGAGGGGGTGGAAAAAAACATAAATCTAGAATCCAACATCTCGGTCACCCGGCGCAGAGGTCGCGTCGGCGGCTGAGCAGGAGCGTTCCCTACCTGAGCCAGGTACGCTCCGTATCCCGTAGCGAGCGTCGGGGCCTCGTAGGCGACGCCGAGCATGTCCACGTAACCCAGGAAGCTGGAGGGACAGACCCGTGAGCGCGGCGGGGAGGGGACGCGGCTCCGGAGCCTCTCTCAGCCCCGCACCACGGGAGGCAGCCCCCCCGGGAAGGACGAGCAGGAACCGTCACAGGTTCCCCGCGGCTCCTCCTGGCTCACCTCTCGCCGTTGTAGCAACCCCCGATGACAACGGTGTTCCAGAGGGGATTGATCTTGGATCTCCGGTTGTACATGACTCTCGTCAGCCAGGAATGGATGGCTTTGGGGCTGTAGCTGTGTCCGTCCCCCAACAGCTCCTCGTCGATTCTGATTCAGGTAGAAATTTCACCCAAGTGAGAAAAGCCGGGGAGCAGCCGGGTGGGAGCAGCAGCGACACCCCCAGCAGGACAGAGTCCCCCCCAGCCCCGTAGGCTGTTTTCAAAAAAGGCCTTAAAAGAGGTGAATCAGCCACAAAGAATAATGGAAAATGGGTTCTCCGCAGCGCTCAGCACGGGAAAAAAAGACACTTGTCCCAAAGGGATTGTCGAAGGACAAGGGGGATTCAACCTCGGGTTTATCCCCCCCCCCCGCCCCCCCATTTAATTACATCTCAGCCCTTTGAGGGGCGGGAGAAGGGAGTTGCCCAGGTCAGGGCTTGCCCAGCCCGAGCCGGGGCCACAAGGGCTGTAGCGGCGGCCGCCAGGACTTACACCATCTGGTCGATGATCTGCTTGAGGTACTGGAAGTCGGCATAGTCTCCGGAGGCCCCCAGCACGGTGCTGTCGTTCACCTTCAGGAGCCTGGAGATGCCGCGGAAGCGGGCGAGGGAGCCGTAGGAGCCCATCATGTCGGCGGCGATGATCACCCCCCCGGAGAACTTCACCCCCAGCACCGAGGTGCCCGTCACCATCGGGCTCCTGCAGACCCCCACGTCAGCCAGGGCCCGGGCTCCCCCAGGTCCCCAAAATACCCCCAGCCCCCAGCCCAGCCCCACTTCTCCCCCCCTCCAGCCTCTCCCCAGCCCCACTTCTCTCCCCCCATTGCCCCCCTTCTCCCCCCACCCAGCCTCTCCCCAGCCCCACTTTTGCCCCACTCAGCCCCACTTCTCCTCCCATCCAGCCTCTCCCCAGCCCCCCTCCAGCCCCACTTCTCCTATTCCACGCCCCCAGCCCCATTTCTTCCCTCCCAGCCCCACCTCCCCCAGCGCCGCTCCACCCCAGTCTCCCCATCCCAGGCCCCAGGCCCCCTCCCCTGCATCCCTCAGCCCCCCTCGGTCCCCTCCCAGCCCCGCTCCCCGCAGCCCCTCCCGCGCTCACAGCGTCCGGGTGAAGGGCAGGATGCCGGCGGCGGGGCCGGGCCCGCGGGGGATGTACGTCTGCCCCGGGGCCGGGCCCTCGGCCCAGAACGGCGGCGGCGCCCGCGCTCCCCGCACCTCCATCTTAGTCACGGTGTGGCCCGCGCTGCGCAGGCGCGGCGGAAGCGCGGCCTCTCCCGGCCACCGTAGGCAGAGGAGACGCGGCGCGGCGCCATCTTGGGTGTGACCCGAGCTGGCCGGGAGGGGAGAGCGGCGCCGGGCGCCATCTTGTGAGTGGCAGAACTCTCCGGCGGGGACGGGGCTCCCTCCGCTGTCCCCGCAGGGCCCAACCAGGCGGACGGGAGGGCCGGGACCGTCCCCGCCACACCGTGTCCTGGGGACGGGCAGGGTCAGGCGAAGCGATTGAGAAGCACAAAGGTGCCGCTGCCGCCGCCGCCGCAGCAGCAGCTCCCTCCTCAAGATGGCGGCGCGCACCCTCTCCATCACGTGACCGCCCTCCCGGGGAGGGCCGTTAGGCGGCGGGGCGTGGTCGAGAGAGGGCGTGACATAACGGACCTGTCCCCGCCCCGGGGCGGGGCCTGGAGCGGCGCCGTCCAATGGGCGGCGCCGGGGGCGGGGCCTGGGCGAAGGTAACAGGTTGCGGTGGGCAGCGGCGGGCGCGCGCGGCGGCGGCGGTGAGTGCGGGGGGGGAAGGACTGGGACTATAGGGGGCATAGGGGCCGGGAGGGTGCCCAGCCCCATAGCAGAGCCTATAGGGGCCGGGGCCATAGGGGCCGTGGTTCCAGGAGGGTGCCCTGCCCCACGGCGGAGCCTATAGGGGCCGGGGCCATAGGGGCTGTGGTGCCAGGAGGGTGCCCTGCCCCACGGCGGAGCCTATAGGGGCCGGGGCCATAGGGGCCGTGGTGCCAGGAGGGTGCCCTGCCCCACGGTGGAGCCTATAGGGGCCGTGGTGCCAGGAGGGTGCCCTGCCCCACGGCGGAGCCTATAGGGGCCGGGGCCATAGGGGCTGCGGGGCCGGGAGCAGGTCGTGCCCTATGGCAGAGCCTATAGGGGCTGGGTCTGTGGGTGCTGCCCTCCCCGGGGTGTGTCCTGCCCCATGGCAGAGCTTATAGGGGCTGTTGTCCTTGGCGTGTGCCCTGCCCCACGGCTCAGCCCATAGGCGCTGGCGCTGTAGGTGTTGTCCTTCCTGGAGCGTGCCCTGCCCTATGGCAGAGCCTATAGGAGTCGGGGCCGTATGGGCTCTCCTTCCTGGGCCGTGCCCTGCCCTATGGCGGAACCTATAGGGGCTGTAGGGGCTTTCCTTTGGGGGGGGACCCTTGCCCTATAGAAGATGCTGTAGGGGCTGGCTCTATGGGGGCCCCTTGTCCTTGGCATGTGCCCAACCTATAGCAGGACTTATAGGGGCTCTTCCCCCCAGGGTGCGGCCAGCCCTATAGCGGATCCTATGGGGAGCTGCTCCCCCAGTGAGGGGGGGGGGGGGTTTGTCCCTGTTCCTCCCCCTCCCTCGGGGGTCTGCTATCCCCTATCGCCCCTTACCCACCCCTATGGCACTGTCCCTTCCCTATGGGATTCCCCTATGGAAGCTGTTCCGGGAGGTGCTCTTCTCCTTTGGGGAGGGGTCCCTCCCCGTAGGGGCGGCCCTCGCCCCTTCTCCTCATTAGCACGGAGTTAATCAAGCGCTGCCTGCTCTGGCCGGGACCGCGGGGGTGTCACATCCCATGGCGGGGGGGGGGTGAAACCCTTTGGGGCTGCGGCGGCTGCGTCCCCTCCGTGATGCTGTGGTCCCACCGCCCCCCCACGCCCCCCCCCGGGCGCTGCCCTACTTCCCGGCCTCCCGGCGCCGTATTTTTAGCAGCCTCTTTAAATAAGAAAGAAAGAAAAAAAAAAAAATATATATATATCTCTATCTAGGGCTCTGGGTGCCTTCCCCGCTGCCTCCGGACCCGATCTCCCGCTCCGTCCCCGCTGGATGCACCGGGTCTCGCCACCCCCCCCACCACCCCCCCCGGCCCCCGCAAGGCCCTTCCCGGGGAGGGCGGTTGCGGTTTTGCTCGGGGGCTCCCCCCACCACCCCGACCAGTCCGGCGGGTTTGGAATCGGGCTGGGTTTCCATCTCCGGCCCCGGGGACAAGGGACCGAGCCCCCCCCTCCCCCGCTGCATCGTGGCTGCGGCACCCCCAGCATCCCCACCCCCCCCACCCCCCCCCCCATCACCCCCTTTCGAGGGGTTGGGAGCTGCTGCTCCCCCCCCGAGGTGTTTCCATCCCTTCCGAGCTGTTTCCCGTTTCCCCCCCCCGAGGTGTTTCCATCCCCCCGGGGGGGGGTCGGTTTGACGTTGTGAGCTCCTGTTTGCCTTCTCCAACAGGGGGGCGGAGGGGGGTGTGTGTGTGTCCCTCCGGTTTGGGGTGCAACCAGAGCAGCTGGGGACCTGTTGGCTTGTTACGTCCCGGGGGCTCTTCCTCGCTCCCCAGCAGTTCCCCCCCACACACCCCCCCGGGAAATATTGATCCCCGGGAGCGTGTGGATGAAAATAATTCAGTTTTCCACTCCTTCGGAAGCCGGTGTTCACCGTACGGCGTGACTCCTGCGGTGCCGGTGGTCCCTGGGGCGCCGCGGTGAGAGGATGGATAGCGGGGTTCGGTTACGGGGTACGGGGGCTTTCAGCTTCCAAACCCCCCCACCCTTCCACACCCCCCCCCGGGAGGAGGCCGGGAAGGGGATTTTCCAGTCTCTGGGTTGATGATTAACCCCAGGGCGCTGCCCGCGGCCGGGTTGGGATGAAGGAATTCGGTCCTTATCAGCTCCCTGGGGGTGGGGGGACACACACGTCGCCCGCGGGGTGACCCCTCTCCCCCATGGACACCCCTCTCCCAGCCCTTGGCACGATGCCGGCCGGCGTCACCGCGAGCCCGTCCCTGTTGCGTGACGCAGGTGCCCTGGTTTCGGGTTCCTCCGAAACGCGGTGCCTGCGGCTCGGCCCGGGGGGGTGTGTGTGTGTGTGTTTATCGGGGTTTTGGGGTGGGGGGGTCCCGGACTTTGCGGGAGAGAGCAGGAATAGCCTGCGGTCCCCGCCGTGCGGGGTGACGGGCACGGCCGGCACCGGAGATCGACCCCGGACTTTGTCCCCGGGCGAAACCCGGGCTCGGCACAAACAGGGCTGAGCGAGCGGCCCGGCAGGTGAGCCAGGTTTTTTTTTTGGGGGGGGGGGGTGGGTGGAAATCCTGGGTGGAAACAGCCCAAACGGCACCGGGAGCCAAAAAACAGGTGCCGCGTTTTGGGGGGAGAGATGCCGGGTTTGGGCATCTCCGCCGGCCCCTTTCCCCGTGCCGGGGGTCCCCGCACCGAGCGCTTTGGGGTAATTAATCCACAGGTTTTTTCGCTCCCCGTTTTCGGGGGGGGGGGGGACGGGGATGTGACCGGCTCGGTCCGGACCCTGGGGGGGGGATGTCTCGGGGGTGGGCTCCGGCTTCACCGCAAAACGCTGCCGGCTCCTCGCCGGGGTCCCGGTTGCCCGCGGTCGAGTTACCCGTCTGACCTTGATGGAGGATGCTCGGCCCGACCGGCCATGGCCGTCCCCTCTCAGGTGTTGGGGAGCCGGGGGGGGGGTGTGGGGGGGTGTGTGTGTGGAGGGGGGGGGGGGGTTGTTCCGGGGCGGGGGGTGGGGAGCCGGGGCGGCAGAGCCCCGCCGGGCGCGGGAGCCCTTTTCCAGCGCCGCCTGCCAATTGCAAAAACAACTTTTCTGGGTTAAGGTCCCCGGGCACAAAGGGCTCATTGTGCCGCCGGTGCGGGTGAGCGCGACTGGCCGCCCGCCATCGCCGGCAGCGCCGTGCCGGGGGTGCCCGACCCCCACCCCCCCCCCACCCGAGAGACACCCCACCACCACCAGCACCTCGGCCGGGTGTGGGACCCCCATGGCTCGGTACCACCGACCCGGAGCAGGGATGAGGTGTGTTGGAGCATCACACGCACACTCCCTGCGGACAATAACCGATTATTTTTTTTTAGCCCCGATTTTCCATCCCTCCTCCCGCTTCCAGGCTCCTTCCCTGCGGTTTCCAGCGGAATCCCCTCCCGCGTTTCCAGCCCGGGGCTGGGTGTTGCTCTCCCACGCAGGAATGTGATCCGGCTCCAGCCCTTTCTCCTCGAGCTGGAGCCCTTCCAGGAAGGAGGGAGACATTCCTGGGAGAATTACCGGGCCTGGCCCCGCTCACCTGCCTCCCCCCCCCCCCCCGACCCAAACTCCACCGGAGCCCCACCACCACCCACCCCCCCAAAAGCCGGCAGCGAAGCTGCGTATCCTGGGCGGGTGGTCCCTCGGGAAGAGCGGTTGCTCCTCTTCCCGGTGCCATCCTGTGCCAGGCTGCGCTTGAGCCCGGCGATGTCCCCAACCCTATCCGTCCCCTGCCGGTCCCCGCCACCTGCTCGCCGGCCGGTGCCAGGGCAGAGCCGCGTCCTTTGCCGGCGGCGGGGATGCTGGCACGGCCGGTGCTTTGCTCGGCGAGCCCCTTCCCCCCCACCCACCCCCCTTCTTGGCAATGCCACCGCGATGCCCTGCCGCCTCTCGCCGCCCATCCAAAGGTCTCCCCAAGGCGGGCGCTGCCCCCACGGTTGGCAATTTCCCCCCCCCCCCCCCCCCGGCCCCGAGAGCCGTCGGGGCCGAGCCCTCGTCACCGGCCGCACTTTGGACGCTGGCGGCCGTGGAAAATTCTGAATTTTGCTGCCGAAGGTGGTTCCCTCTCCCGGGTTCGGCTGCCGCAGGTTGGTGGCCGTCCTGCTCCTCCCGACCCCCCCCCCTCCAGAAGGGACTCTGCGGCGCCCGGTGGGGGGGGACGGGAGAGATGGGATTGGCTTTAGGGGCTCTCGCTGCGGGCGCTGGGCTCGGGGTGTATTTATAGAGGCTGGTGTCTGTTGCTGATCTCATTAGCTGGACACCGGGCAGAGATAACGAGCTCAGGAGAGAGGGGGGCGGGGGGGCTCTTCTCCCATCCCCTCCGCAGCTCCCGGGACGTAACTCACCGGTCCCCTGCCCGCTGCTGCCAGCATCCCCCCGGGCTGGGATGGGGGGCGATAGGGGAGACCCCCCCCCTGGGCTCACCCTGACTCCAGACACTGTCTCTCCACCGTCCCATGGCGAGGGGGGGTCCGGCTCCGACGTCTTCCTCGGGGAGGGGGGTACAGGGGGCGATGTGGGCTCGGGGCTATGCCAGGGCAGGGGGGACACTGGGCATCCCCCCCGGCTCCATCCCTGCCCACTCCCCGCTCCGGGCTGGGGCAGCTTTGGGGGGGATGTCTGGATTTGAGCTGAAAGCGTGGGGTTTTGCCTTTGGGGTTTTTTTGTTGTTGTTTTTCTCCACGCGCAGGGTGCGTTTAAGCGTCCCCCTGCCTGGCTCAGGGGTCCCCTGGGACCCCCCTCGCCCCCTGTGGCCACGGGTGCAAGCCGAGCTCTCGGCACCCCGCATCCCTCCCGGCATCCACTTTATTTCCAGCAGAGAGAGGAGCCCCCGCTGCTCCCGGGGGGTGTGTGTGTGTGTGTGTGTGTGAAAACACGATGCCGAGGGGCTCGGGGGCTGGTGTGGGGCTTTTCCATCCCGTAACACCCACCCCCACCCCCCCCCAGGTGCCTATAGGGGTGCTGCCCCCCATCTCCCCCGCTGCGTCCCCCCTGCCCCGGTCCCCCCGGCCGGTGTTGGCCCCCGGTGCCGAGGGGGAGGGCTCCATCACGCTGTTCCCAATATGTCACTGCTCATCTCTGTCCCCTCCCCACGGGACGCGGGCGGCTGCCCCCGGCGCTGGGGGGGGGATGCTGAGGGATGCAGCCAGGCTGCGGCGTTCCTTCCGCAGGCGCCTGGGAGGCTCCGGGAGCCGAGCCCGGCTGCGGCTGGGATCCGGGATCTGCTGGGATCTGCAGGGATCTCTGCCCCCACACCCCCCCCCACACACACACCCTCCGCCTCCCCGGGGTCCAGCTGGCAGCAGCCGCGGTGAGGGTCCGGCCACCGGCTTTGGGGAGGTGGAGGGGGGGTTTGCTCTCCCCGGTGATGCCGGTGACAGCGAGACTTGTCCCTGTCCTGGGGACACTGCAGCGCTGGCACTGGGTGTCCTCTGGCAGCCGGACCCTCGCCGAGCGCCGTCCCTCCCATCCCGGGGTGACTCTGTCCCCTCTCTCTCCCCCCTGCCCCCCCCAGGACCGCGGTGCTGAGACCCGGGGATGGAGTGGCCGGCCGGCGCGGCGACGGCGGAGAAGCAGAACCCCGTGGACTACGGCGTCCAGATCCGCTTCATCAACGACCTGCAGGAGCCACGGAGACCCCCCAAGGCGCGGGGCAAGCCCGGCTCCTACGGGGTGGCCGTGCGGGTGCAGGGCATCGCCGGGCAGCCCTTCGTGGTCCTCAACAGCGGGGAGAAGGGCGGCGACTCCTTCGGGGTGCAGATCAAGAGCGACGGCTCCTACCCCAACCCTCCTGCCGGCCCCCGGCCCCCCGGCTCCGTCAGCTCTGACTCGGACCTGCCGGAAAACCCTTACGTGGGGCGACCGCCCCGACACGGCTCGTCCCACAGCACCTCGGACGAGGAGACCGGCGGCGTCTCGGTGACCTCCCGCCACGATCCCAAACCTCCCCCGGGCAAGCGGCTGCCGGGAGAGGAGCTGCGGAGGACGCAGTCCCACGGGGACCTGCTCAGCACCCCCGATGACGAGCCCTTCGCCACCGGGGCTCCCCGGGCCGGCGGTGGCCGGCAGCACCGGGCTATGGCCGGCGGCAAAAGCAGCAGCATGTTGAGCATCGGGCCGGAGCGGAGCAAAGCCGCCGGCTGGAGAGCCGTGGCCAAGGAACCCTCCTCGGACACGGAGGCGGCGGCGGGTGGCAGCGACGTGGACACCAAACCCCTCTCCTCGGTGGATTCGCTCATCAGCAAGTTCGACGGGAAGGTGCAGCAGCGAGGGCGGGCGGCCCGGAGGGGACGGATTCCCTCGGAGGAGAGGAAACGATCCCAGAGCCTGGACGGCCGCGTCCCCCGTCGAGAGGCGCCGGATGCCCGGGAGCTGAGCGGTGCCCGGGACGATGGACTTCGCCCCTCGGTGCCCACCGGCAGCCTGAGCCGGCCCAGCAGAGCCGGGGGGACGGAGGATGGGGGGACGAGGAGCCAGCGGGCGAACCGGGGCACGGAGGAGCCCACGGCCGAGCGGCTGCAGAGCAAAGCCCGGGCAGAGCTGCAGGTACCTGGGGCGGGGGGATCACAGGGGTCACAAGCCCCTTAACCGAGGGGGGACACCCAGGCGAGCGGCAGGAGCTGGGGGAGCGAGTGGGGGGGGGACACGACTCGTGTCCTTGCCGGAGCTGAGCTTTTTTTATCCCTTAAAGCAGCTCAAATCCACCCCGGACCTGCTGCGGGACCAGCGGGAGGTCGCCCAGCCCGGCAGCAGCGAGCACCCCAAGGAGTTCATCTACAGCATCCTGAAGGAGGGGTGAGCCCCCCAAACACCCACACCCACCCCCCACGCCCCGAAAATGCCCCCATCGCTCCCTGCCCCTTTCCCAAAGCCCCCGAGGCTGTGGCTGGGATGCTGTGGGGTGGTTTGGGGGTGCCTCGGTGGCCAACGGGTGCTCAGGATTTTGGGGGAGCGAGCAGCCAAGCGGTGGGGGTGTCCCCACACCCTGGGCTTGGCTGTCCCCCCCGGTCCCCAAACCTATCCCCCCTGCTCTGACCCCCACAGGAGCAACGAGAGCGAAATCTCCCTGAAGAGGAAAACTGCCCAGCTGCTGGAGAAGATGCAGGAGCTGGCGGTGAGAAAGGGGCCCCCCTGCTTGGGGGGAGACCCCAAGCCCCCCCGGGGGGGCAGGGGCTGTGGTGCCCTGAACCCACCAACTGAGCCTGGGGGGTCTCTCCAGGCACCTGCCAAGGACGCGGCGTGTTCCCAGCCCCAGCACAGAGACCTGGCCAGGAAGGTGGAGGAGCTGCAGGAGAAGCTGGACGAGGAGACCAAGGTGAAGCCAGGCAGAAGGTTAGGGGGGTTGGGGGGGTTTGGGGGGGACGTGGGACCGCAGTCGATATCCCTGGCCGGCGGGGGGGGGGGGAAGTGCAGCGGGTCCCTGCTCTGAGCCCCTTCACTTGGGTGCCCAGGGGAGACTGAATTTTCTCCTGGTCTGTTTTACGCCCCTCTGGGGGTGTCTCGGGGGTGCTGAGCTCCTTCCCATCCCCGCTGTTTTACACCCCGCTGGGGGTGTCTTGGGGGTCTCTTCCCACGCCGGAGCTGGGGTGGGGGGGGATGCTGGGGAGGGGGGAACGGGGTCCATTGCTGCGGTCCTTGGCCGCTGTGCCCCCGGGAGGGGACGTGAGCGGTGTCCCCTCTCCTGCAGCTCCGGCAGAAGCTGGAGCTGAGCCGGGAGCCGGGCAGGAGCGGCTCCACTCGGGCCCTGGAGTCCCGGCTGCGGGAGGCGGAGGGGGAGAGCCAGCGGCTGCGGGGGGCACTGGAGAAGAAAACCCAGGAGCTGCAGAGGAGTTTGCAAGAGTAAGAGCCGCTGGTGGAGGGTGGGCTGATGGAGGGTGGCGGGGGGGCATTTGGAGACGCAAAGAGGGCTGGGGGAGCGCAGGGTGGGTGGCTGTCACCCCGTTCTCCCCGTCCCCTTCGCCGTGCCGGGACGAGCCGCCCACCTTGTAGGTGCTGGTGGGTGGGCGCTGCAGCCCCGGCCCTTCGGGGTGCGGATGTGGCCGGGTCCCGAGGGGACAGGGGGTCCCTGCCAGGCTGTGACGGGTCCCCGTGCCTCCCCCCGCCCCCCCTCCAGGCTGAGCGAGGTGAGAACAGCCAAGGAGCAGGCGGAGTCGCGGCTGGGCCACTGCGAGGAGCAGCTACTGGCCACCAACCGAGAGCTCGACCGCCTGCGCAAGGGCTCCGGCGCATCCCCGGACGGCGATGCCTTGTACAAGGTATGGTGACGATCGCAGCGGGGTGGGGGGTGTTTGTGTGAGCATCCCCCTGCGCCCCTTGGCCGCCACCCAGCCGGGCTGTCCCCTTCGCCCAGGAGCTGCTGGAGACCAGGGAGGAGCTGGAGGAGGCGCTGAGCTCCAAACAGCGGCAGGAGGAGCAGCTGCGGCTGCGGGAGCGGGAGCTGACGGCCCTGAAGGGAGCCCTCAAGGAGGAGGTGGCCAGCCACGACAAGGAGCTGGACCGCGTCCGGCAGCAGTACCAGAGCGACATGGAGCAGCTGCGGCGCAGCATGGAGGGCATGTCGCAGGTCCGGCCGCGGGGAGGGATTGGGGATCTGCTGGCTGGGGCCGGGAAGGGTCTTCGCTTGGAGTCGGTGCCCTGGAATTCCCCCTTTAAATGGTCCCGAGATGGGAACGGGCTTTGTGTCCTGCCCCCTCGGAGCATCCCTCTGTCCCGGCTCTTGCTGTCCCGGGATGGAGATGCTAAGGGGGGGGTGGAGATGGTTTGTGGAGATTTGGGGGCTCCCCGGGTCCCTGCATGGGTTCCCTGGGCTGGTTTGCGGGGGGGGGGAGGGGGGCATTAACCGGGGCAGGAACTTGGCGTCGCTGGGGCATCCCACGAGGGTGCGAGGGCTCAATGCCTGGCTCCAGGATCAGGCCAGCCTGGAGTCGGAGCGGCAGAAGATCAACACGGTGGTGAGGAACCTGCAGCGGGAGCTGGAGGAGAGCGCGGAGGAGACGGGGCACTGGCAGGACATGTTCCAGAAGAACAAGGACGAGCTCCGTGCCACCAAGCAGGAGTAAGCGCCGGGGCTGCGGCTCAGCCCGAGGCACGAGCGGCTTTTGGGGAGGTCCGGATGCTGGCCGCCATCCAGCATCTTTATTCCAAACCCTGTTAAAATGGGTCCGGAGCTGGGATGGGGCTGCCCTTCCTCTTCCTCCCCTGGGCACGTGGGGAGGAAGGTGGTGGCCGAGGCAGGTGCCGCTCTCTGGGCGCGCTGGGGAGGGGGTTGTGGGATGGGGCCGGGGGGGACACGGGGACAGGTTGGGGTGGCCTCACCCTGCCCCTCTGCAGGCTGCTGCAGGTGAAGCTGGAGCGGGAGGAGTTTGAGGAGGAGCTGCGGGAGCTGCAGGAACGCTTCAACGCCGCCCGGGAGGACGCCGACCAGGCACGGAGCAGCGCCGTGGACCCCGGCGAGCTGGAGGCGCTCAGGAAGGTGGGTGACGAGGGAGGAGATGCTGGCGGGAACCCCGTCAAGCACCGAGGGTCCCCGACACCCCCACCCTGTCCCCTCCGTCCCAGGAGCTGCGGGAGGCGCGGGAGGCGCAGCGGGAGCTGTCGGCAGAGAAGCAGAGCCGGGAGGAGCGGCTGCGGGAGCGGGAGCAGGAACTGGCGACGCTGAAGGGCGCCATGAAGGAGGAGGCCACCAGCCGGGACGAGGAGCTGGAGCGGTACCGCCGGGACCTGCAGCAGCTCCGGGAGGAGCGGGATGAGGCCACCGAGGTGAGCCTGGGGACCAGGGGAAGGAAGGGGGTTGCCGTCCAGCCATCCCCAGGGATGCAAGCCCAAATTGCCCCCCCAAGACCCCCTCCCCCCGGCTCCGTTCCGTGGCTGGACCCGCGTCCACCCCGTGCCGTGGGGACGTTGCAGGCGAAGGCGTCCCTGGAGAGCGCGCGGGAGGCCTCGGAGCAGGCGAGGAAGACGGTGGAGTCCAGCCTGCGGGAGGTGCAGGACCAGAACGACGACCTGAGGAGGAAGGTCCTGGGGATGGAGACGCAGCTGAAGGAGTACGAGCGCTTGGGCGAGAACTGGGAGGGCTCCCAGGCACGGCTCAAGGAGAAGGTCACCAAACTGGAGGTACGGGAGCTGCGGCCGTTCCCCAGCTGCCCTGAGCCGTTCCCCTGCCGAGGGACGGAGCCTTGAGGAGCTCCCTCCCCGCAGGCAGAGCGCCGGCAGATGGAGGAGTCGCTGGGAGAAGCCACGGAGCGGGAGCAGGAGCTGCTGATGGCCAAGCGGTCGCTGGAGACGCGGCTGGAGGAGGCTCAGCGCGGCTTGGCCCGGCTGAACCAGGAGCACCAGGAGCTGAGCGCCTCCTTCCAGGAGGAGCAGCGGCAGAAGGAGCAGCTCAAGCGCGCCAAGAGCGAGCTGGAGGAGCAGAAGCGCCTGCTCGATCGCACCACCGAGAAGCTGAACAAAGAGGTTGGGGCGCCCGGGTGTCTCCGGGGCTGCTTCCACCCCTGGGACCCCCATCCCATGGGACATCGTGTGCCGCGACACCCGCTCTCTGTGTCCACGGGATGGGGATCTCCCCTGTCTGGGTTCGGGGGACTTTAAGCACGGATCCGGTTTCCCTGCGGAGCTGGTTGGGACCGATCCTGCCCTGGTGTCCCTGGAGACTCCGTAAAACCACGCTGTCCTTAGGGATCAGCATCCCCTGGTGTCCCAGGGTCATTTTGTCCCCTACCCGTCCCCAAGCAGCTCCGTCCAGAGCTCTGGCAGGGCTGGCACCCCTCGCCACGATGCTCCCGAGCCCAGGGGGGGCAGAAATATCCCCCCCAGCCCTCTGCCCACGGGTACCTTCTCCCACCTGGGGTCCCATCAGCAAGGACGGGGGGCACGGGCCGGTCCCCAGCTCCTGACCCGTCCCCGCTCCGCCGCAGCTGGAGCAGATGACGGAGGAGTCCCACAGCTCGCTGGCCACCCTGAGGTCGCAGCTGGAGGAGTTCAAGGAGAAGTCGCGGAAGGAGATCACGGACTCCCAAAAACAAGCCAAGGATCGGGGCGCGGAGGTGGAGAAGATGCAGTTCAGCATGGGGCGGCTGCAGGACGAGGTGGGACCAGGGTTTGGGGGTCGGGGGTCCCCACAATGTCCTCTCCGTCCCTCCCTGGGGTGCCCAGGGCCACGTCTTGCTTGCGGACATCTTTTTTTCCCCCCCCACTCCTGGCGCCGCAGGTCTCCCGGCTGAAGCAGGCGCTGCAGGAGAGCCAGGCGGAGCGGGAGAGCACGCAGCTGGATAAGGAGGTGCTTCTCCAGCGCCTCCACAACCTGGAGCAGGAGATGGACACCAAGAAGCGCTCCCAGGACGATCGCTCCCGGCACGTCAAGGCGCTGGAGGTGGGGAGCACCGCCCTAACACCCCCACCCCAAAAAAAATACCCGCTCCCCCCCAGCCCCTGCAGTGCTGGGTGCTGACAGCAAGGGGCAGAGCCGGCCCAGGCATCCTCCGTCCCGCCGCCGCTGGGGGAGAGGAGATGCACAGCCCGGCAGCGCTGGCGGGGGGAGGAATTCTATTCCTAATATTATCATTTATTAATTACCAGCGCAGCCCAATTGTCTGGGCTCCGTCCGGCGCTGCCCCACGGCTCGGCGTGCCCCGGGATGTTGCTTTTATGGGTTATTTTCCCCCTGATGGGGCGGTGGGTGCACGGGGGTCCACACGGCATCAGATTCCGTGTCTCGTATCTCAGCATCTCCCTTCTCCTGCCCCCCCAGGCTGCCTCAGAGCGCCCCCCCGGGCTGCCTCGGAGCCCCCCAGGCTGGGTTTTGCTGGGGTGGAAGCATTACCGGAGCATCCTGCAGCCTCTCAGCTGGATGCTCCAAGCCCTTGGGGGACCCCCAGGCTCCCGCTGACCCTCCTGCTCCCCTTTCTCCTCACAGGAGAAGTCCAAGCGCCTGGAGGTGGAGCTGGACGAGGAGAGGACCACGGTGGAGCTGCTGACGGAGAGGGTCAACCGGAGCAGAGACCAGGTAGGGCAGGAGGAGCCCCCCCACCACCCCGAACCCAGCTGGGGCCGGGGCAGAGCCCCCCCCTCTGGCTCCGGCAAAGCAGGTCCTGGGGTGCAACTGGTCACCGGAGTTAATACGCCATTAACAAGTCGTTAATGAGCAGCCTCCGTCACCCTAAATGCAATGGAGGTGACGGTGTCTGAAAAGCTGGTTCGGGCGCGAACGGCAATGATAGGAGCTTGGCCCCAAAAAAAAAAAAAAAAAAAACCGAAAAAAAAAACCAAAACAAAAAGAAATCCCCTAAATTATAGGGTGAGGTTTGTGTTTGTGCAGGAAGTTGGGGTTTAAATGACGCCGGTCTCCGGGCTCTCCCCTCCCTGGGAACCCACCCGCTAATTACCTTCAGAGCCGGAGCCTGGGCTCAGCCTCCCGGGATCCGCCGGCACCGGGTTTTGCCGGGATTGGGAGCTCCTCCGCTCACAGCCCGACCCCCTCCCACCCCACCGGGGTCCAGCCTTGGGCTTGGAAGGGGGATTCCTGCCCCTCGGGCTGCGGGGAGCTGGTAAAAGGAGTGGGTTTCCCATTTTTTCTCATCTGGGAAATGGGCACATTCCAGGGGAGACTTTTCCCCTGAATCCCGGCCGTGTCTGGAGCACCGGAGCCGGGATGTGCATGAAACGGCAGCTGGGGGTTGTGCTCAGCACCGCCCCGACCCGCTTTTGGGCTGTTTGAGTAAAATCCAAGCCATGTTTTTATATAAACTCCCATTTCCTTCGCTTTAAAATAAAATCGCGCCTTGCTCGGAGGGAAAGAGGCCCCCGGGGCGGTTCTGGGTTCGCTCCACCGAGGGATCAAAACCCCCCGGCACGTCGTGCCCGGCGGTGCCAGGCAGAGCCGGGGGCGCAGCCTGGGTCCCTCCATCCCAGTCCAACCAGTTTAAACCCTCCGGTGGAAAACTGCAGCCCTCGTCTCCGGGCCGCCCGCCAGGATGGCGGAAACTAGTTTAGGAAGGAACCGAAAATCCTCTCGCCGGGGGATTTTTGGTGCCACCAACGCCGGCTGCGTGCCCTGGGACTCTTGGGTGCACCGAGTCCACCCGTGCTCTGCAGCGCCGTGGCCACCTGGCTGGCCCCCATCTCTCGCCGCGGTGAAGGATGGCGGCAAAAAAAAACCCCAACCCGCGGCGTGTCCTTGTCCCCAGATCGACCAGCTGCGGGCAGAGCTGCTGCAGGAACGCTCCAGCCGGCAGGACCTGGAGTGCGACAAGGTCTCGCTGGAGAGGCAGGTACGGCTCAGCCACGGAGGGGACGGATCCCTGGGGACAGCCGGAGGGACCCCTTGTCCCACGGGGGGACACGTCTCGGTGTGGCCCCGCTCCTCTAGAGCATCCCTGGGGGAGGGACCCTGCTCCCGAGGAGTTTTTCCTGCCGGAAAAATGTTCCACCTTCTCCTCCCCAGGCCCCGTCCCTGGCCGGAGCATTCCCGGAGCCCTCCGGCATCTCCCCGGGGTGGCATTCCCATGGGATTCCCGCCCCCCGCCCCTTTTCCTCGCGGCTCCCCGCCAGCCTGCCCGGGCTTGCGCTCCGAACCCTTCGTTACCCAACCCCTCTTAACGAGGCGGATCAATGGGAACTGAGCTCCCCGAGCTGTTCTTGTTCCCGCTGCGGAATTAGGGCTGCCAAGAAAAACACGGGGCTCCTACTGCTGACGCCCCGGGGCCTCGTTACCGCCGTCGTTACCGCTGCCTGGTTGACGAAGGTTGGGGCGCCGCCGCCACCGAGCGGGACGGGGAGAAAAGCGGGTTTTTCTGGTGCTTTGGGGGAATTTTTTTTTTTTTTTTTTTTTTTTTGGCCAACGAAGGTGTTTAAGAGCAGGAACGGGGGAGCCGGGGGATGATGGGTGTCACGTCTCGCACCCGGTCGGTGCCCGGCACATCCCGGCCTTGCCTCGTGCCCCGGCTGGTGCCAACGCGGCTAATTGCCGTTATATAACCCAGCTCGTTAACATCTCCTCCTTGGGAAAGGGTTTCGGGGCCCTGACTCACCGCCGGGCTTTACGTAAGGGAGGGCTCTGAGCCTTTCCTGGCGGGCTGGGAGCCCCGCCGGGGGTGACGGGGTATTTTGGGGGTATTTTTTTTTCCCCCCTCCCCGCAGAACAAGGAGCTGAAGAGCCGCCTGGCCAGCTCGGAGGGGCTGCAGAAGCCCAGCAGCAACGTCTCGCAGCTGGAGGCGCGGGTGGAGGAGCTGCAGGACCGGCTGCAGGCGGAGGAGAGGTACAGGCCACCGGGACGCCCCCCCACTCCCTGGCCTCGAGACGGGGTGGGGGGGGTGCCTTCGGCCTCGCCGGCTCGCCCACCCACCCACCCCTTGCTTCTCCGCAGGGAGAAGAGCGTCCTGCTGTCCTCCAACCGCAAGCTGGAGAGGAAGGTGAAGGAGCTGACTATCCAGATCGATGACGAGCGGCAGCACGTCAGCGACCAGAAGGACCAGGTGGGTGGCAAATGGCAGCCCCCCGGAGATGCTGAGGGGCTTCGGGACCCCTGGGGGTGCTTGTCCCGCACCGGCGGGGAATTCCCATGGGAATTGCTCCCTCTCCCTGCAGCTGAGCCTGCGGGTGAAGGCCCTGAAGCGTCAAGTGGACGAGGCGGAGGAGGAGATCGAGCGGCTGGAGGGAGCCCGCAAGAAGGCGCAGAGGGACCTGGAGGAGCAGCACGAGCTCAACGAGCAGCTCCAGAACCGCATCAAGGCGCTGGAGAAGGAGGCTTGGTAGGGGATACTGGCCTGGAGGGGGGTCCCAGCCCCGTCCCCAGGTGAGGGACCACCCCAGCTGACCCCTCTTCTTCCTCCCCAGGCGCAAAGCCGCCCGCTCGGCCGCCGATTCCTCCCTGCAAGACGACCAGCTCAGCTCGGACGAGGAGTTCGACAGCGCCTACGGACCCTCCTCCATCGCCTCGCTGCTCAACGAGGCCAACCTCCAGACCAGCTCCTGCTGACGGCCACTCCGTGGTCCCTGAGAGCCGGGGACCGGCCCCGGACCCGGCTGCTCCATGCAAAATCTCTTCCGATACCAAGGACATGAAGGAAGGTGGGGTGGGGAACCCCCCCGGGTCGCTGTCTCCCCTCTTCGTCTTCATACGGGTCTCAGGGTGCGTTTGCACCGTAGCTTTTTTTGCCGGGGAGGGGGAGATGCTCACCGCGGCCGGTGTCCCCTTTGGTGACCGGGTCCTGCCGGGACGCCACGGCCCCGGGGTCCAAGCCATGGCCCTGGGGGCGTCGGGCTCTTGTGGGGGCAGCCAGAGGGGTTGGGGGCACCCCCGGCTCTGGCCACCCCTCTTTATTTTTATATGCAACTGCCCTTCGCCCCCCCCACCCTTTTTCCCCTCTTTAAGTGCTATTTTAAATAAAATCGAGCATTTTAACGCCTGCGGCTGGTCGTCCGTGTGGGGCCGGAGCGATGGCTCAGGGCACCGGGCTCCTGCCCAGCTCCGGGGAACGCAGGGCTCCTTCCCCGCTCCGCTGGATCTGGCCTGGAGATAAAGCCTCGTTATCGCTAATTAACGAGGATGGGAGCCTTGCCAACTGCTAATTAGCGCCATTGCGTTGATTGGCAGGTGGTTACCGCAGTTCCCCTCCGTGGCCTCCAGCGGGGCCGAGCTGGCTCCGTCCCTGAGCCGGGATGCTGCCTGGGGACCCGGCCTGTCCTCTCCTGCTGCCTCAGTTTCCCCTCCCGTGCCCCGGTGATGGGTGGACGGTGGGAATGGACACGGTGACGACACCGGGGACACCCCTGTCCCCTCTCCGGTCCCAGCCGGCCATGTCTCCGTGTTGTCACCGCCGCCACCGCCCAGGGTTGTGCCAGGCTCGGCCGTGCCCGGCACCCGGCCCCGCACCCACGGCGTCCCCGCGGCGGCTGAACGGGGCCGGCACAACCGGTTCTGCCCTGGGCTCCTCCCGGACACGCGTGTCGGAGCTGAGGTCAACCACCGTCCCCACCCTCTGCCTCGCTGTGCCTCAGTTTCCCCCCACCAGCCCTGCAGCCTTGGCAGGGGGGTTCGGGGGGCAGGGGGTGCCGAGGGGGAGGGGGTGCCAGCTCCCGGGGCCAAAATTTGCCGGTCCACGGCTTTGCCACCGGCAGCCGGTCCTGAGGGAGTGATGTCCTCCAGCCTGCAGAAAATCCGCCCCCCCCAGCCCCGGGATGGGGTGTCCCCAGCCCCGGGGCTGGAGCGTGTCCCCGGCTCGGCCCCGGTGACCGCACGGGGCTGGAGCGTGTCCCCGGCCGGCAGGGCTGGGGCCGGCGGTGAACCTGAGGCCGGCTGAGCTCATCACACTGGTATGCGGCAATTAGCGCCGGGCAGAGGGGAGGCAGCAGCCGGCACACCCAGGCCGTCCGGCGCGGCACAGGGCCACCTGCCCCGACAGTCCCCGGTCCCCCAACCCCTGCCAGTGCCCGGGGGGGGGGAGGAGGGGGGCTGTGGCACCCACCGGTGTGACCACGGTGACCCCGCGGCTCTGGGTGGGGGCACCCCATGCACCTCCCGCCAGACCGGGCTGGCACCCGGGGCCCAAACATCCCCCAGGCGTGGGGGGGGGACCAGCCCTGGCAGAGCTGGGGGCACCACGGCACGGTTTGGTTTGGCAGGGTTTGGCAGGGTTTGGCAGGGCACCCCAGCGCTCGGCGCTGCCGGGCAGGCCCCGGCTGGGTTTGGCAGGGCCTGGCGAGGGTTTGGCAGGGCGCGGGTGGGGCTTGTTGTGGCTTTGGCACGGCCGTGGGGCGGTTTTGGGGCGGTTTTGGGGCGGTTTTGGTCGGGCTTCGGCACGGCCCGGCCGCGCGGGCACGGCGCCGGGGGCGTGGCCACAGCGGCGACGCGGGGGGGGGGGGGGCGGGGCGTGGTTTAAGGAAGGGGCGTGGTCAGAGCGGAGGCGGGGTTAGTGGGAGGGGGCGTGTCTTGGATGGGCGTGTCCAGCGGGAGGGGGCGTGGCCGTATAGAAGCGGCGGCGGCGGCGGCGGGTCCCGGCAGTCGCGGCGGGGCCATGAACGGGCTGAAGGGCTGGTGCGCGGTGCTGGACGTGCGGCCCCACGGCGAGACCCCGGTGAGACACGGCCCTCGGGACCCTCCCCACACCCCACCCCGCGGGGGCCGACCCTTCCCTTCTCCCGGTGGGGCGGGGCGGGGGGTCCCCGGGACGCGCCCTCGGGGGAGCGGGGCTTCGGCCACCCGGTTATCGCTGGCCCGTGGGCTCGCAAGGCAAGCGCGGGGAGGTCTGGCGGGGGGGTGGGGGTGTGTCTGCAGGTCCACCCCCCTCTCCACCCCGGGGGGATCGGGGGTCCGTGGCCGTCCGGGTTCCCCCCTTAGGGTCCCCGGGGACCTTCGCCGATCCCATCCAATCCCCGGGAGCTCGGATGAGCCCCCCCTGGGGCGGGCGGGGACGGCGGAGCACCCCAAGGCACCCCAGGTGTGGGTATTGGGGTCCCACTCTGCCCCCGTTGTGTTCCTGGGAACCCCGCTCCCAACGCAGGCGTCAAACCGTCCCCCAATAACAAGATTTTTTGGGGGGGGTAACGCACCCCCTCGAGCGGGAGCAGCCGGCAGCGAGTCCGTTCTGAGGCTTTCCTCCCTCGGTGGCGGCGGGGCCTCGTGTTTTTTCTCTTCCTTATCCTTGGTTTTTCCCCATCGCCGCCGGGACGGGCCCTGGGTGGGGCTGGCGGCACCCCAAAGCCGGCCCTGCGCCGGCGCGGCGCCCCGCTTTCCCCGCCGAGGGGGGCGAAGGCGGTGCTGGGCGATTGAGCCTTTTCTGCCCAGGTTTCGGGGACCGGAGGGGTCCCCCGAAGGCGCCGGCGGAAGGAGAAGAGCCACCCCGGTGCTCGGCCACCTTCCCCGGTGCCGGCGGCCGCCGGGCTCCCGGCCCGAGCGCTGCCGGGTGACTCAGCTCTGAGTCTCCTTAGGAGAGCCCTAATTCCCCGCAGCTTTCCCGGCCCTTATAAGGAGCGATTGCAGAGTTGGGCTCGTTTGGCTAATGGGTTATTAGGGTGATAAGCGCCTCTGTAACGCCGGCTGTCTCCAAACATCTCCGAAACGCCGGAGCTGTTTGCTGCTGATCCTCGGAGATACCCCTCTGGGTCAGGTCAGGCCTGTTCTTCTTTAACAGTTGGGACGGACGGACGGACGGACGGATGGAGCGCCCTCCCCGCCGTTGCAAAAGGCCGGTGTCGCCGGTCCCCGGTCGGTACCGCTTCTCCATCCTCCCGGGATGTGCTCGGGATTTGCGTGGTTCCCCCTTGTCCGAGAGCGGAGTCGGGAGTCTCTCCCTTCTGCCGGGCTTTTCCCACGTGGGTTTTTTTTTTGGGGGAGCCGGATGATGAAAAATAGACCAAAAGGTTTAAAACGGGCTTTGGGCCCACAGAAAGCACGTCGACGCCCCAGCCAGGAGCGCTCGCCACCGTTGCCAGGGGACCCTTGGTTGGACCCAAAGGGCCAGCGGGATTTTGGGAACGCCTCCCCAAAGGAGCATTCCTCCGTCCTCCTGCCGAAAAGCCTCCGAGGGCTGCGGGCATCGCCTGACCGGGGCCGAGCTCTCCCCACCGCCGTGAATTCCCCCGGCCGGGAGTAAATGCCCTAAAGAGGGGGTGTCGGGCTGGGGTCGCTCGTGGGGGGTGCTCGGTTGGAGGCTTAAGGGACCATTTTCCATACAAGGTGGGGGTTTTTTCCGAGCGGGAGCAGAGTGGGAGGCACTCCATCGCCTTCCCGGCGCTGGCCACGTCGCAAATCCCTTCTGCCTTCCCCGGAAAATAACGGAGGGGGCCCGAAAGCCCCTGCCCCCTCCTCGCCGGGGCTGTGAGCGGGCGGCGAGTGCCGGCGGAGCGGGTTTAACTCCAGCCGGGAGGTGAAGGAGTGGGGTAGGGGGGGGTCCCCGGGGCTGCCATCCTCCTGTTCTGGCTGAATTTGGCACCTCGGGGAGGGGGGGAAGGACGGCGTGTGCCGGCCACGGCGTCCCTCTGGGTTGCCCCGGCTTTACATCGGAGAAGCTGCTTCTCCCGGAAACCGCCCCGGTAAGGAGCCGGTGAAGATGGTAAGAGCCCAAAAGCCCCCAAAATAACCGTGGGAGAGCATCTCCGGGGACGGGTGTGTGAGACAGGAGCCGAATCGGGTGCTGCTGCTCCTCCTCCTCTCCCGCGTCCGCCCGGCCCCGGCACAGCTCACCGCAGCCCGGGCTGCGGGCAAACAAGCCGGGCAGGGAGGGGTTCGCCTTCCGCCTCCTGCCCCTGCCTTCGGAGCGTTCCCCGCACCCAAAAAGCTGGTTTTCTCCCCCGAAGGTCCGGGGAGGAGGAGGAGGAGGATGGAGACGGCGGAGCCTTCCCCCGCCGGCGTTTGCCCGGCTGGTTGCCTGCTGGTTTGACCCGAGGTTTGGTGGCCCCAACCTCTTCGCCGGGTGCCACCAGCCGTTTGCGTGGCGTGGGCTCGGCGGCGGCTTGATCCAGGAGCAGGGGGTGTGGGGTGGTTTTTTTGGGGGGTGGGGTGGGAGGGTGTTTGCTGGGATGGAGGGTGCCCACGTGCCGACTCTGGGTAGTTTTGGCTGCGGGGATGGAAACGGGCTGGTCCTTTGTTCCTTACGGCAGCGGATCTTCCCCGGGCGAGCGCTTGCCTTGGCAGCGTCCCCAGCCCGGGACGGGGACGGCGGGGGCGAGATCCCGGCGCTTGTAAATAAACACAGCGGGGAGCGAGGACGTGGGGCCGGGGGGGGGACACACCGAGGAGCTGCCAGGACCCTGCTGGGGATGCTGCCCTGCCGTCGCTGGCCGCTCCGTGCCCTTATCCCCGGCTTCTCCCGGTGTCCTGGCTGCTTCGGGCAGCAGGAAGGTGACGGGCGATGCTTTGCCCGTGGGCACCGCCGGTTTTGCATCTTCCCCCCCCGCGGCGCGCTGCATCCCGGCTGCTTTTCTGTCTTTCTCACCAAACTTTCCGACTTCTTGGGTCTTGGTGAGAAAAACACTCCCTGGCGTGAAATTGCAGCCGAGTTGCCGGTTTAAATCCGGGCGCTGCCGGGCGCCGGCAAAGCTTCTCCGGGATAATTGTCTTCCCGGGGGAGCGGAGGGGCCTGGCCCCGTGTTGGGGATCCGTAGGAGGCTCCTCGGGAGCCGGGGTTGGCGCGAGCAGCGTACACCAAATATTTTGGAAACAAGCAGATGGCTTGTCCAGACTTGGGCGGGCGAGGGAAGAAGCGCTGGGAAGCTGGGGAAGGCAGGAATACCTTTTGGAAAAGAAAGAGGAGGAGGAAGAGGAGGAGGAGGAGGAGGAGGAGGAGGAGGGTGACGTGGCCGAGGTGTGCCGAAGGGCGGGCACCCACCCCGGTTCCGCGGTGCTGCCGCCCGAGAGCCCGCCGTCGCCGAGCACCTCCTGCTTTTCGGGGTCACCTTTAAGGGAAGGAACCATGAGCACCGGCTGCTCGGGCGCCGGCGAGGTCTGGCCGGGATGGGGAGGGGGGGTCGCGGTGCCGGTGTCGAGGTGTGGATGGAGAAGCTGGGGGTGGGGGGGGGTGGGAAGGGCGACCCCGTGGGGCGTTTTTGGGTGTCCGTGGGCTGTTTTTAGGGCTCTCGATACCCTCCGGGAAGCTCCGCGCGGTGCTGGAGGTGGCCAAAACGCCTCTTGGGTGGGTTCGGGTGAGGGGTTTCAGGGGTGAAGGTGAAACCCCATGGCTGGAGCCTCCCTGGATGCTCGTAGCCACGGGCCAGGGGGTGCCCCGTGGCCGGAATGGGCTCTGCCGGGCCGGTGGATGACGGGGGCCGGTGGCCATCACGGCCGGGCAGGGAGAAGGATGAATCTGGCAAGGTCCCAGCACATGAGCTTCTCCAGGGGCTGCACCCAATGCCGTGGTGGCCGTGGTGGCCGTGGTGGCCGTGGTGGCCGTGGCTCCTGGCAGGGGAGGGCAGGCACCGGGAATGGCTTCTCCCGGCCTCGGCTGGGCCACGGCTCCTCCGTTGATGAAACCCTCGGGGCTGGCAGCCCTCGTGCGCTCACTATTACTCACCACGATCCCGGCCGTCCTTTGCCCGGCTCCAAGGGGGAAGGGAGTTTGTGTGTGCCCCCCCCCCCCCCCCCATCCCGGCGATGCCGAACCCCGGCTCCGGAGCTGGGGGTGGGGGGGGACTTTTGGGGACTTGTGGAGCTAAAAAGCTAAAACCCGTCTGTTTTTCAGGAGAGCGTGAAGGTGCTGCGGCTGACTCTGCCCAATGACCTCCCGGGGGAGCGGCGGGAGCAGGCGAAGCAGAAGGTGGGGTGTCCCGTCCCCGGGGCTCGGTTTGGAGCGGAAAACACGTATTTTTGAGTCAATTCGGGGATCGGTCGCTTTGTGCCTCGCCAACTAAAAAACTCTTCCCCCCCCCCCCCTCCCCGGTGTGTGAAAGCCTTGGGTGCCGGTTCCCGCGGCCGGGCTGAGCGCCGCGCTCCCGGGGCTCGTTTTCCTGGAGCCGGGAGAACCCTTCGGGCCAGTTCTGGCCCCGCTGAGGGGATCCCCTGCTCATCCCCCCCCCTCTTCCCCCCCCCCCCCCCCCCATCTCTCTCTCTCTCGCAGCCGGTGGGGAAAGCCTTCGCCATGGTGGCCAACCGGGCCAGCAACGGTCACTCCCTGGCCTCCGAGTGCATCAAATCCAACGACGGCGATGAGGAGATCATCAAGGTACGGCCCCCGCCTTCCTGCCGTCCTGTTTAATAGTTTGGGATGGGGGGGGGGAAAAAAAGAGCTGTTTTCTGGAGCCCCACCAGGAAAAAGCTCCCCGTTTAGCTGCGGGGGGGAGGGGAGGGGCGGGCAGGGCAGCTCGGTGGGGGCTTCCCCGGCGCTGGGCAGGGGGGGAAGCGGCGTGAATTTGGGGTGGCTGCAGGGTGGGGGTCACACCGGTGTGTGTGTGGGGGAACCGCTTCAAAAAACAGGGGGGGGAAGGTTAACGGGGAAGGGGGGAGACCCGCGGGTGCGCTATGGGGGGGCGGTGGGATCCGGTGTCCCGGGGGGGCTGGGCTGGCTGGAGATGGGGAGGCGGGGGGGGTCTGACCGGCCACCACCGTCTCTCCCGGGGCAGGTTTATCTCAAGGCACGGGCCGAGGGCGGCATGAACCACGAGGAGCACGTCAGCCAGCTGAAAAGTGAAGTTCGTTATATTCAAGAGGTAGTTAAAGTCCATGGGGGGGGGTGGGAGGGTGGAGGGGGGGGGGTATGTGTGTGTGTGTGTGCGCTCTGGCTTGACCCACGGGGGCTTGGGGGTGCTCTGCTTCCCCTGGGGTGTCCCCCGCCAGCAGGTGGCAACGCCGGAGCCCCCCCAGCCCTCCGGCAGCGGAGCCCCGAATCCTCCAGCCTGTTGCCTTGGACGGGGCGGGTATTTCTAATGGGAACGCCGTAAATTAACGCAGCCTGACTAATTGCTCCGCTCTATGGACTTGAATTTGAAGAGAATTGCGTGATGACTTTCCCCCAAGGCTGTCCCCTGGGTGCGGCACCACCCCGGCCTCTCGTTAAAAGGCAGTTTCTTTGGTATGTCTCATCTTCCCGAAGGAAACTGGCCGAGGAAGGCTCTGGGGAGGATTAACCCTTTCCCTCGCTCCCGGTGGGGATGTGATTTCTGCAGAGCCGGTTGCAAGGCAGGGGAGCGGCTGCGTGCACGTTCTTGGCCTGAAAACGAGAAGAAAAAGGGAAAAAAAGGGAAAAAATAAGAATATTAAATTTGGGGGTTGCTCTGCCGGGGGGGAGTCTCCAGTCTCCGTGCCGGGTGCCGGCCCCAGCAGGCAGCGAGGGGCAGAGCTGGCAGGGCGGCCTCCGAATCTTTGACGGCAAACTTCTGACTCCTCTGCCAAAATGCAGGTTTTTGGGTTTTTTTTTTTTTTTCCCTCCCCCCGCCCCCCGGAAAGAAAAGAGCCTGTTCCCGCTGCCTCCCGCCTGCACCCAGAGCTGCCCGGGGGGGCGTTGCTCCCCCAGACCTTGTCTCAGCCGCGGGTTTTTGTGCCGGATCCTCGGATCCTTCCCTCTCCCGGGGCTTCGGCTTCAGCTCCTCTGATCTGGGCTTTCCCGTGGCTCCCGCAGCTCGGCTGGAAAGGGGAGCCGGGGGGGGGGTTTAAAAGTGCCTCTGGGCAGCATTTGGGTGGGATCGAGCCCCTCTCTGGCCGCAGGGGCCGGCTGTAGCCCCCCTCGCCCAGCGCAACCTCATCCGTCCCGCACGGGAAAACCATCCTGCCGTATTCCTTTTGGGAATAACCCAAAGCGGAGCGTGGCGGTGGCGGTACCCGCTCCGTCCGCAGCCCAGAGGAGCGCAGGGTCCCTGGGGTGAAAACCCTGGGAATGTCTCCATCCGGCTGCATCAAACCCAGGGATCGCTGTCCCCGGGCGAAGGGACCCGGGAACGCCGGGCTCTCTCCGTGTCCCTCGTCTCGGGCTCCCGAAATCCCGGGGTAGGGACGGAGCCGCGCTGCCAGCGCTGGGAGAAAGCTTTTTTTTTTTTTTTTTTTTTTTTTTTTTTTTAATTTGAGAGGCGCTGGGGCAGCGTTGGCTGTTTAAAAAAAGAAAAAAAGCCTGTAAATGGCTCCTGGGGCTGCGCTGGCTCTGACTCAGGCGAGGAGCTGGGAGTCAAGCCCCTGCTCGTCGGCGTCCCCAGGGAGCAGCAAAAGGGTCTTCCCGGCACTTCAGAGGTGAAGTCGGTGACTAATGCCTGAAAAAAAACAAATCAGTCAATCGGTAGAGTCTCTAAGTTGTCGCTTTATTTTTTTTTTTTTTTAGTTTTTTTTTTTTTAGTTTTCCTCTCTTCTTTAGTTTTTGGGTTTTTTTAGTTTTTCTCTCTTCTTTAGTTTTCTTTTTTTTTTTTTAGTTTTTCTCTCTTCTTTAGTTTTGGGGTTTTTTTTTTAGTTTTTCTCTCTTCTTTAGTTTTGGGTTTTTTTTTTAGTTTTTCTCTCTTCTTTAGTTTTGCTTTTTTTTTTTTTAGTTTTTCTCTCTTCTTTAGTTTTGGGTTTTTTTTTTTAGTTTTTCTCTCTTCTTTTATTATTTTTTTTTTTTAGTTTTTCTCTCTTCTTTAGTTTTGGGGTTTTTTTTTAGTTTTTCTCTCTTCTTTAGTTTTGCTTTTTTTTTTTTTTAGTTTTTCTCTCTTCTTTAGTTTTGGGGTTTTTTTTAGTTTTTCTCTCTTCTTTAGTTTTGGGGGTTTTTTTTTTAGTTTTTCTCTCTTCTTTAGTTTTTTTTTTTTTTCTCCTTCCCGTGATGATATCCTGGGAGCGTGCCTGCCGCAGGCGGCTCCGCTTCGCCGGCGCGGGGGCGAATTGCGGGGGGTAGTGGTGGTGGTGGGGAGGCTGTGGTGAAACCGGGGGGTCGGAAAAGCCCCCGGTGGCGCGTGGGTCCGGTCTCTGTGAGGCCGAGCCGGGCGGCCCCGGCCCGTGGAGCTAAATCGACTTGCCTTTGCCAGGCTAGAAGTTCTTTGAAGAAGCTGCGGGAAGACTTAAGTAGTAAACTTGAGAGCAGAGAAGGAGATAAACAGCACGCACAGGTAACGGGAGCCTTCCTGGGGCCTTCGGTGACATTGACTTATTAAAAAGGTGTCGCCTTCGGGACCGGAAAATGATAGAAGGGGCCTTAGAGACGGAGGCGGCGCCGGTGGCAAACGGTGGCCACCCTTTACCGGCCAAATTCGAAACCCACCCCCGAGCATTTCAGGAGGAGGCAGAGAGCGAAAGGGCCCGGGGCTGCCCTAATTGCGTGTTCGTTTGCGGAACCCCCCCCCGGGGTCTGGAATTGCTGCGGTGTGCGCCCCCCCTCCTCCTCGGGGCTGTCTGTCTGTCTGTCTGTCTGTCTGTCTGCATGCCGCCTGCGAGGGCTGCGGGGTCTCCGGTCCCGCCGTCCATCCCGGTCCCTCTGTCCCAGGTGGTGCTGGACGAACGGAACGGGAGCTGGCTGTGTCCCGAGAGGCTGCGGGGAGACTCCTGGGAAGAGCAGGTACGGAGCCGAAGAGGGGGGGAGCGGGATGGGGGGGGGGGGTGGGGGTATGGGGGGGGGGTGGGAGGTTTTCAGGGCTACGGGGAGAAACCTGGGGTTTGGCTCGACACCTTCCTCCCGGCGGGGAATTTCAAACGGATGGGATGGGACGCTCCCGCAGCAAACTCTTTATCGGGGTCAGATCTAAACGGAGCAATAAAAATGTACATAATGGGGTTGGTTTTTTGTTTTGTTTTTTTTTTTAACCCCCTGCGCGCCGGGGCCTTTTAGCAGAAGAGACAACCGGCGTCTTAAGCCCGTAAATATTTCTCCAGCTCCTCGTTTCTTTCCCCCGGGCCGGGGCAGATGCTCGGGGCTGGGCTTTCGGGCTGGGTTGCCCCGGACCCGGTTGGCCTGGCGGGGTTTTTGGGTTGCCCAAGCGCGGAGGCCCCGGGTGTCAATCCTGCTGCAAACAGGGCTTGTTTGGGGTGGCGACCAAAGGGCCACTGAGCGCGTTATCCGCAGGGGCCGGGAGCCGCCGCTGCGGCGTGGGACGGGGGGAGAAGGGAGCGCATTTCGTTTTTTCCGAGCGGAGGAGCCGTGTCACCGGGGCTCTGTCACCGGCAGCACCATCCCACCGTCGGGGGGGCGCTCCTCGGGTACCTCCCCACCGGCTCATCCCGCTCCGTCTCCGCAGGAGGAGGCGTGCGCAGGCGAGGACGTGGAGACGATCCGGCAGACGGCGAAGAGGCTGTTCACCAGGCTGCAGGAGGCCGAGAAGCGCCATCAGACGGAGAGGGAAGCCTTCGAGGTGACCGGGCTCCCCACTTCCCCGCCGGGGAACCCCGATTCTTAGTTTATTCTGGGATTTTTTAATTTATTTATTTTTTCCTTTTTGGAGGTCTGAGGAGCTGCCTGGGCGCAGCAGCCCGGGATGCCAGAGGTGTCTGGCTTCTTGCAGAGCCGGGGGGGCTGAGGGGAGGGGGGGTCCAGACCTGGCCAAGCAAACTGCCTCCCTGGTTGCCCGGATGGGTCCCAGTGAAAAACGCATTCCCAGTTAAAAAAAAAATAAAAAAATCACATAAAATAAAAGCAGCAGCCAGGTTGGAAGGTGGGTTCCCCCCCCCCCCAAAAAACTTTCCAACCGTAGCCAGGCTCTGTGCTGAGGGGGCTGCTTTAGGGGGAGCAGGACCACCGGGGGGGTCCTGGCCGGTTGAGCAGGGACTGTCTGTGGTTCCCACCCGTGGTGGCACTGGCCATTGTGGCCAACAGTGGCCATTGCGGTCTCTCTCGGGGCTCAGCCCTCCATCTGGGGGGCTGTTTGCTGGGGACAGCGAGGAGCTGACCCGAGAGGCACCGGCGCCATCGCCCGGGTCTCCTCTCGGTGCTGACCGAGCCGCGGCGTCCGCTCCCCTCCCTCGTCCCTCGGTGATTAATGGTCCCCTTCGGTTTGTTTCCCGGTGACTGCTCACGTCCCGGATGGGCTGAGCCTGGCCGCGTCACCCCGTGGCCCCGAGCGACGGTGGCAGCGGTGACAGTCCCGCCTCCCATCCTGTCCCGCAGACCAAACAGGTCCCGGGAGCCCCGGGGGGGTTCCCCGCAGCGGGATGGGGGGGTTTGACAGGGATGGTGTCACCTGGGGAAGTGGCTTTGAGCGGCCACCGCTTCCTCCGGTGCGGGGACGGATGTCCGTCCGTCTGTCCGCCCGCCCGCAGCGGTGGCACGCGCCCCGGGGACGTCCCCCCTTGCGTAGAAGGACGTTGTGTGGTTTGGTGGCATTTTGGGGACTTCGGCCAGCCCTGATGCCGGCTGCGGGCTCTGAGCCCCGATGGCGATCCCCGGGGTTGGCGGGGGACGGGCGCTTTGGGGACGGGCGTTTTGGCAGCCCTTGGTCCCACCAGCCCTTTCCAGATGCTCTCCGTGTGCCTTGCTGTCCGAGCCTGCTCTCCAGCCGTCCCGGGGGACCCCCGGGGACACCCTCGTCCCCTCTCCTGAGCCGTCGCTGCAGGCGTGGGGCCGGTGCCTCGAGTCGCCCCACGTGGCCCCAGAGCTCCCGCGGCTGAGAACCGACGTGTCCCCGGCGTTCCAGGAGCCTTTGTTGCTCCGGCGTCGGGGCGCTCGCTCCTTTGAAGTGCTTTGAAGCCGGGGAGCCTTTCTGAGGATCCTCTGCTCCCTGAAGCGCGTCGGGCTGTTTGCTGAGAACGCCCGGTTGCCTTCAGGAAAAATCTGCTTGCCAAGGCTTCGGGGAGGGGGTGTGGGGGGGAAGCACCACGGCGGCTTCGAAACCTCGCTGGGGAGGGGGGGGGCTGCGGTGCTGGGGGGGTAACGGTGTTTTCCTGTCGTTTGGCAGCGGACGGTCTCGCAGTACCGGGAGGAAGCGGAGCAGACGGGCTCTGCCCTGCGGAGAGCGGAGAGGAGCGCGGCGGAGAAGGAGGTGGAGGTGGAGGAGCTGCAGAGACTCCTGGCAGGGATGGAGAAGGTACCGGCCCCTCACGCCCTGCTGGGGATGGTGGGATTAGCAGAGCTGCCCTGCCGGGGGCGGAAAATGGGAGATCCTGGGGGGTGATGAGTTTGGCAGTGCTCAGCGCAGACCCTTGTTGGGGGGGTCTGGGGCCCGGTACCCACCGCAGGGAGGGTTTGATTTCCCAGCTTTAACCCGCCAGCGTCGGGCAAAGCTGCCGGGAAGGGCTGCGAACGGGCTGCTGCCGATTTAGACTCGCGTTTCCCAGGTCTCGAAGATCTGGTCGCTCTGTGCCAAAGCCTTCCAGGCGTCCTGGGAACCAGCGCAGGTCTAGACAGCCGCCTCCTCCTCCTCCTCCTCCTCCTCGTGGGGGCATTAACACGGCCTCCAGCCTCCATTAGTAGTATTTAATTGGGGTTTGGTTTTTTTGGTTGTTTTTTTTTTTCCAGCCGCGTTCTGCTCGTAACGACATTAAAGCCGTAAACCCAACGGTGCGGCGTGGGGCTGGTGCCGGTATCCCAGGGGTGGGATGTCTGTCTGTCCGTCCCTCCCTCCCTCCCTCGCCTGTAGATTTGGGGTGCCGGTGTGCGAACGCCCCGCAGGTGGAGCGGGGAGGCTGTAGTTGGCCGGGGAGCACCGTGTTGCGACTTGTCCCCCCCCGGCCTCCGTGTAACTGGGGCTCTGGCTCTGCCGCAGGAGCACCGCGGCTTGCTGCTCAAGATGAAAGAAGGCGAAGCGGAGCTGGCGAGGCTGAGGAGCGTGGAAGGTGACAAGCTCGCCCAACAAGACCGGTGAGGCTCTGGGGCCTCCGGTGAGGAGGCTGCCAACCCTCCCGGAGGAGCAAGCCCACGCCGCCGGGGTCGGGGTGTCAGCTCGCCGGGGCAGGACGGCACATTCCTGCGAAGGGCGTGCTGGCTCCCTGGCTTGCAAAACAGCGCCCTGCTTCCCCGCAGCTGACTAATCCCCAAATACCTCCCGCAGCTTTGCTTTCCTCCCAGAGATCCGCAGCCGGGCTGCCCGGGGACCTCCGGCGGCCCCCGCTGCTGGGGCCGGGAGCCCGGGGCAGGTCCTGCCCTGCTCGGGGAGCCCCCGGAGCTCCCCGAAATGTTGGAGTGGTTCCAGCCAGCCGGCATTCCCCGTGCTCCCAGGGGCTAATTGGCAATGGCTCGTTTCTGGAAGGCCTTGTTTTGTGGCCTGACTCTTCCTGATGTTCCTGTGGCCCTGCCGTCTGTGGTTGCCAGCCTTTGTGGCTCCTGCCTGAATAGGCTTTGTCTCTGCCTCTCCTTACCTCGTCTAGCCAAAATATTTCGGCTGTGGAGGCAGACCCGGCTGATAAAAGCCGCTCTGGGCAGAGGAGGGTGGGTGCTGCCTCTCCGGGAAGCCGCCCGATGGCTCCTGGACACCGTCCTCTCCTTTTCCCAGGTCGGCCCAGCTGGAGAAGGAGGTGGCCACGCTGCGGGAGAAGATCCACCACCTGGACGACATGCTGAAGAGCCAGCAGCGCAAGGTCCGCCAGATGATCGAGCAGGTGAGACCGAGGGGCTTGGGGGACGGACAGGGCAGAGCTTGGGGGGAACCCGGGGTGGGGGGGAAGTTAAAAAAAAAAAAAAAAAGAGTAAGGAGAAAAATTATAAATCTCTTAAGCTGCTTGGAAGCAGAGAATCGCTGGTTTGTGGGGACGAGATGCTTTGCCAACCCAAGGGCCACCAGCTGAAAGGACAGAGCCCTGTCCTGCAGCGGGGACGGACCCGGTGACAATCCCGAAGGGCTGTGGCGTGGGCTGCCCTGAGCCGGGGAAGGGAACAAAAGGAGAGAAAAAGGAGAGCTCTGCACCCAGCCGGGCCTGCCGAAAGAGTTAAATCACCTCAGACGGCACGAGCAGAGGCTCCTTCACCCGGGGCTTAATTCTCAGACTTAATCTGAGGCGCTTTTTTGGGTTGTTTTTTAACGCAGACCTTGGAGTTGGTGCTCCAACGGGCAGAAGGGCGGCTGCCTGAGCCCTCCTTCCCCGGGCATTTCCCCAGCCCGGCCACACGCCGGGGTGGTGATGGGGGGATTTTTCACCTGCCCTGAACGTTTCTCTTCCAGCTCCAGAACTCCAAAGCGGTGATCCAGGCCAAAGATGCCGTGATCCAGGAGCTCAAGGAGAGAGTCGCGTACTTGGAGGCTGAGGTGCGTCTTCGCGGGGCTATTTCGGGGTCTGCTCCGAGCTCACACCCTCTGGGTGAAACCCCCTCGGTCTTTGTCCGTGGCCGGATCCCTCCCGGCGATGAGCTTTGCTCTGGATTTTTTTTTTTTTTTTTTTTTTTCTCCGGCTCGGCGTAGGGAAAAACGTGCCCTTCCCTCCGCAGCCCCGAGGGCTCTGCTCCTTCCCCGAGCTTGGTGCCACGGTTTCCAGCGCTCAAGCCGAGTCCAAAATAATCTCATCAGGCGCGTTTCTCTGGCAGCAGAGCCCTTCTCGCTCACAAAGCTGCAGCCGAGCGTGTGCGTGTCGGAAATGAAAATTGCATTCCAGCCTCTGGGATTGTAACGAGTGTCAAACCTCTCTCCTTTTTTGGAGAAAAACTGAGCCCGCCTTGGCACTTCGAGCTTTTTCTGCCCTTCCTGGGTGACTTTGTTTTGCTGATTTCTGCCTGGGGACAGCGTGTCTGCCCCGAGCCCAGGTGGAAACCGAGACCCAGCGCGAGGGGGTTGTGCGCCGGCGGGTTCCTGCTGGGGATCGGGCAGGTCCCACAGCCCATCCCGGCTCCCCTGTGGATGAAATCCCTTGGATTTCGTTTCCCCCAAGAAAAAGCTGTCCCCTTGCAAGCGGTGACACTGGCCCACCCACCCCCCCCCCCCGCCCCCAGTCCCCTCGCTGACCCGCGGCTCCGTCTCTTGCAGAACCTGGAGATGCACGACCGCATCGAGCACCTGATCGAGAAGCAGGTCAGCCGGGGCGGCCACAGCTCCAGAGCACGCTCCAAGTCGGAGTACGTCAGCAGGTACGTGGGGAGGGGGAGGACATACCCTCCAGCCCGCCCGGCGGCTTCATCTGCCCGTCCACGTCTTGCCCGAGGCGGTGGGAGCCGCCGTCCGGGAGATGATTCTCTCCTGGAAGCCCGTTGTGTTATTTTCTCCTGGAAGAGAGGTCTCCTTTCCCGTCTTGCTCCTTCAGGGGAGCAGAGGTGCCTCCTGTGGGCAGTTTTGGGGGGAGCCATCACGGACCAGGGCTGGGGCAGGACCCTCTCCTGCAGGTTTTCCCCCCGCCCAAACCCCATCCAGTCCGTCTCGGCTGAACAAACCCTTCTCTCTCTTGCAGCAAACGGGTGACGGGCCCCAAGCCGCTGCCTCTCATTCGAGTGGTGGAAACATGAGTTCCGAGGGCCGGTCCGAGCTGAAGACTCTCCCCTTGTTGTCGTTGACTGGATTTCCCTGCTTGACCGCCGTCCTCTGGCCCCTGCGCTGCCGGGGTCTCCCCGGAGCCCTCGGCCGGGGGGCTGTGCCCCAGAGAACCGTGGCAGCCGAGGACAGACGTAGCCGGGGAGCGGTCCTGGCAGAGGAAGGAGGTTTACGAAGCGCCCCACATGGCTGTCCCCGCAGGCTCCCGGAGGTCCCACGGATGCCAGTTTGGGGGCTGGGACCGGTGGCGTGGACTGGGCGGCTCTCTGGCCGGAGAGCCGGGCTCGCTTTCCCCGCTGGCTCCTGGGGTTGCTCCGCCAGAGCAGCCTTTGCTTCTGAAGGGCCTCGTCCGACCAGAGCCCCCCCTTCAGCTTGCCAACGTGGACTTGGGGTTTAACCTTGGTTTTTTGGTCAAAAAAAAAAAAAAAAAGAAGAAAAAGATTCACGTTTTTTACAAAGAAGAAATAAATCCTCCTGAAACCGGACTCCTTCCCGCAGCGAAACCCAACGCCTGACAGGTTGGGAGCCTCCACCTCCGATATCTCCAGCGCTTACCTGCCTGCTCCGGACTTGGCAAAAGGCTCACGTGGCCGAAAAAAAACCAAACGAAACCCATCCGTGTATCGCCGTGCTTTCCCCAAGAGCCTAGAGAAATTGTACCCGACGTGCGTGTAGCGCTTCACCCCAGAGGCCGTTTGGTTTGTTACCTGTATTTATTTGCAATAAATTATTGGTGTCTTCCAAGGATGTGGCGACAGGCAGGAGCGCTGCTGCCGGCCGCTGGGGGAGCGCGGCGGAGAACTGCCTTGTCCCACGTTTGAACTGGAAAATGCCAACCAGCCGCTTCTGGATTCACCAGTTATTGCCCGTGGCGCCTGCGCCCGCCCCGGAGGAGCGGAGCTGGGGTGTCTCTGGGAGAACCCCCCCACCAGAACACAAACCCACACGTGCCTTAAATCCCCGCACCTGCCCGTCGGCTGAGTGGATGGGGGATTGGAGTGGGGGGGGGGATTTGGTGTTTGGGGCTGGTGGGAGAGACGCGGGGCCGGAGGAGGCCACGGAGATGCTGGGAGGGCTGGAGCCCCTCTGCTGGGAGGGGGGGGCTGAGAGAGTTGGGGGGGTTCAGTCAGCCTGGAGAAGAGAAGGCTCCGGGGAGACCTTGGAGCCCCTTCCAGTCCCTCAAGGGGCTCCAGGAGAGATGGGGAGGGAGCAGGGATGAGGGAGGGGAGCCATGGGATGAGGGGGAAGGGTTTTAAGGTAAAAGAGGGAAGATTTAGGTGGGATCTGGGGAAGAACTTCTTTGCTGTGAGGGTGGTGAGAGCCTGGCCCAGGTTGCCCAGAGAAGCTGTGGCTGCCCCATCCCTGGAGGGGTTCAAGGCCAGGTTGGAGGGGGCTTGGAGCAGCCCGGGCTGGTGGGAGGTGTCCCTGCCCAGGGCAGGGGGAGGCACTGGGGGGGGGCTTTAAGGTCCCTTCCCACCCAAACCGTCCTGTGCTTCTATTTGGGTGTCTCCCTGGTGCTCCTGCTCCACGCGGCGGCCTGTGCCACCCACCTCCGTGGTGGCTGCAGCCCCTGCTGTGAGGGGAGGGGGGCGAAGAGAGCGTGGCCCTGCTCCTCCCTGGGGACAGGGGTGTCCCCCCCCGGCCCTGCCCCGAGGTCCCCCATGGCCGGGGGGGCAGGAGGGGCCTGTGGGGCCCTGGGCCCCACGGTGAGCCCCACAGACCCCCCCCGGCCTGGTCCCGAGGCCTGGTCCGGGCCTGGCCCCGTGGTGCGGCCTCTCTGCCGCTTGTTGCCTTATGCGGCTCTGTGACGTCACAGCAGTGTCATCACACCAGTGACGTTGCAGCAGTGACATCACAGTGCGGCGCCGCCCTCCCACCCCGTTGCCATGGCGACCGCGTCGGCGCGGCACTACAACTCCCGGCAGGCCTCGCTCTCGCCCCGCCGGACTACATTTCCCAGCGCCCCCAGCGCGGGGGGAGGCCGGTCGAGGACTACATTTCCCGTCGTCCCTTTCGAGGGGGGAGGGCGGTGCCCTACGGTGGCCGGCGGGGCGAGGGTCGCGTGACGGGCCGGCCCGGGCGCTGCTCGCCAAGATGGCGGACGAGGAGGGCGAGGGGCTGCCGCGCTCGGCGGCGGCGCCGCAGCGGAACGGCAGCGGGGAGGGGGCCCCGGGGGGGCCGGGCGGGCCCCGCGTCGTCCGTATCGTCAAGTCGGAGTCCGGCTACGGCTTCAACGTCCGCGGCCAAGTGAGCGAGGGCGGCCAGCTGCGGAGCATCAACGGCGAGCTCTACGCCCCGCTGCAGCATGTCAGCGCCGTGCTGGGCGGCGGGGCCGCCGACCGCGCCGGGGTGCGCAAGGGGGACCGCATCCTGGAGGTGTGAGTACGGGGGGGGCCGCCGCCCCGCTGCCCTGCCCGGCTTTGGGGGGTCGGGGGGACGGGGAGGGGGTGTGGGTGCTGCCCGCCCCCGCCGCTGGGGAGGGGTTTGGGGGAGTCCTGGGGGGGCTGAGCCCTAGGGGAGGGTGTGGAGGGGCTTGGGGGGCAGCCCTGAGGGCACTGAACCCCGATGTGGGGGCTACTGAGGGAGCCCTGGGGGGGCTGAGCCCCGATGAGGGGGCTTGGGGGAGCTCTGGGGGGGCTGAGCCTCGCCGGGGGATTGGGACGTCCTTTTGGGGGGGGCTGAGCCTCTTTGGGGGAGTCGTGATGAGGGGCTGAGCCTGGTGGGGGCTCGGAGGGATCTTATGGGGGGGAGCCTGTAAGGGGGGGCCAGGGCGGCTGCCCCTCGGTGGGGACGTGGGGGGGTTATGGGGGCGGCTGGACCTCACTGAAGGCTGGGGGGGGCTGGTTTGTTCCCCTCTCGGTGGGGGCTTGGGGGGTCCCCCGGGGAGGTTCCTCTGAGGAGCTGTATTTGACTGCCCAGGTGCTTTGGGGACCCCTGGTGAGGGGGCCTGGTCTGGTCTTCTCTTACTGGGGGGGCTGGGCCAGGGAACCTTTATGGGGGGCTGGCCTCCCCTCACTGGGGGCTTTGGGAACCCCTTATGAGGGGGCAGGGCCAGTCTCTCATCCTTGGGGACCCCTTTATCCAGAGAGGGGTGGGGGCTGCCTTCATCCTCTCGTGGAGGGTTTTGGGGAGTTGTGGGGCTGTGTCTTCCCCCCGGGGGGGCTCTGGGGCTGGAGGGGGACAGTCTCCATCTCCTCGAAGGCAAGACGCTCATTTTTTAGGGTGCTATTTAGAGGATCCACTTCTTTGTGGGGTGTGTGGAGGGGTTGAGGGTTGGGAGGGTGAGTCTGGGGTCCCCTTCGGCAGCTCATCCCTGGGGAGATTCTCCTCCCCCACCTCCTTTATTTTTTGGGGACATCCCTTGGATCGCGGAGCAGGAAGGGCTCCTCGGCAGCAGAAATATCTGTAGGAGCCTTGTCCCTGGGTCTGCCTCGCCGGGTGGGAAGGGGCTGGTGGGAGGGGGTGGCCGCGGTGGGGGATTTGCCTGGGGAGGCACCGAGCTCCTGGAGAAACGCTGTTCCCGGGAGAGATCCCTGGTGAGGAGGGGAAGGGGGTGAGGAGGTGGCTGGAGGGATGGGGAGAGCCGGAGGAAGGCTCCGTGGCTGGCACAAACTGGTGCTGGGCTGGGTGGGCTCAGGGGTGTCCCCCTCCCGTGGGCTGGGACGAGGTGTGCGAAGGTGAAAACCCTACTCTGGCGAGTGGGACCCTCTGTCTTCAGCGTGGAGACCCCGCAGGGGCGGGCAGGGGGCTCCTTTGGGACGAGAGCGGGGTGCTCTCCGGAGCTGGTGGCCCGACTTCCCCCCTTCCTCCCCCCGGTAGCCACAAGGCTCGGCAGGAGGTGCCAGAGGTGGAAATGGATGGGCTGGGACGGGACCAGACGCTTGGGTTTGATTTTGGGACCTCGGGGCGTCCAGGGCTCCGCAGTAGCTGTTTCTTCACAGCGTGAATTACAATGTGAGCCCCAAAACACCTTTCCCTGGGAATGCTTCTGCTGTGTGGAAACTGATATTCTACCCCTCCAAAAAAAACCCCAAACCTTTAAACTTTGAGCCCGTTTTTTGGACTGACACCAGTTAAACCTCTGCGAGGGTTTCCCTCGGCTGGTTGAGGTGTGTTTTTCTGAGCGTCTTCCCCTTCACCTCGTGGTTCTCAGGACCGGTGCTGCCCGATGCCTCCCGATCCTGACGTATCCGTGCTTCGTGCTGAGCTGGTTAAGTTCAATTACTTATTAATTACAGGGAATTCGCAGCAGCAGGAGCGCTTTGCTGCCAGTCCTTGCAGGCTGCGGTGTGGGAAGGACGGCAGCGTGGCTTTAGGGCCAGCGGAGGAGCGCTCCTCTGAGTAGCCCGTGGCTACGGAGCCTGGCCGTGCCCCACGGGAAGCTGGCTGTTGGGATTTGGCTCCTTCCCGTGTGACCCAAATACTTTACGCTTTGATTATTTTTTTATTATTATTATTCTTTTTCTGCGCAGAAGAACGGTTTCAGGGGGTGAGTTCTGCACCTGGAGGATCTACTTGAGAGAAGAGTGTTGGTTGAGCGAGGGGGAATGATGTTTTGTGTGTGTCGCGAGGGGCCGCGCTGGGATTCTCCCGCTGACGGCGAGGGAGGGGAGACGCTTAAAACGACCTGTTTGAAATGGGAGGTGGGTTTTGAGGCCGGGGCTGGAATCGGGGTTCAGCCCCCGGCGTCTCCCCCGACCTTTGCTCTGTCGCCAAACCAACACGGCAGAGTTTGAAGGAGTTAAGAGCCGCAGATAGCGGTGGTTAAGGAGGGGGCAGGAGGGTGTTTGCTGGTGGCTTCTGGCTTCCCCCCCCTCCTCAGCAGGGCAGCTTCTGCTGGAAGGACGGGGCATTTCCTCTTCCTTTATCTCCTGGGAGAAGCGGCTTTTAATTTGCCCGTGGATCATCTTGTAGCGCTGCCAGTTTGGCTCTCGCCCTTTTCCATTATCGGCTCTCGCTTTCCTTAACCTGACGGCATCAGTCGGCCCGAAAATACTCCTGGCACCATCCCCGTTTTGGCGGCGTGAGGACCCCTCTGTCCTGAAGAGGACGCTGCTTCTCCCCCCCGGGTCTGTCAAAACCCAGCTCCTGCGAGTAAAAACCCTCGCAGGGTTGTGAGCGGGAGTAGAAAACAATAAAACAAGACTCCAAAAATAGCTCTGATTTCCCTTCCTTTCCACAGCAGCACCCTGCGCACAATGGTGGGGGTGGCGTTCCCCGGGAGGCTCGGGGGCACGTCCCACGCTGTGATCCCGGCACGGCCCCCGGTTTGTCTGCCCGAGGGACCCCCGGTGGGTTTGGTGGTCACGGTGAACGCGGGGAAAGCCGGGGTGGGGGTCCGGAGCGGGGCGGTGGGAGGAGCTGCTGGCTGCTCGGTGTCTCTGCAGGTCATAGAATCATGGAATGGTTTGGGTGGGAAGGGACCTTAAAGACCACCTGGTTCCATCCAGGGACACCTCCCACCAGCCCAGGTTGCTCCAAGCCCCCTCCAACCTGGCCTTGAACCCCTCCAGGGATGGGGCAGCCACAGCTTCTCTGGGCAACCTGGGCCAGGCTCTCACCACCCTCACAGCAAAGAACTTCTTCCCAATATCTAACCTAAATCTCTCCTTTTTCAGCTTAAAACCCTTCCCCTTCGTCCCATCGCTCCCCTCCCTCATCAAGAGTCCCTCCCCTTCCAGCTTTCCTGGAGCCCCTTGAGGGACTGGAAGGGGCTCCAAGGTCTCCCCGGAGCCTTCTCTTCTCCAGGCTGAACCCCCCCAACTCTCTCAGCCCCCCCTCCCAGCAGAGGGGCTCCAGCCCTCCCAGCATCTCCGTGGCCTCCTCTGGCCCCGCTCCCACAGCTCCATGTTGAGGTTCTCACCCACCAGCACCCCACGTGTCTGAGCTCCGTGGGGGCTCCGTGAGCTCCGATGGGGCTGGTTGTGCCCCAAACTGGGCCTGGGCGAGTGGTTTTTTGTAGCACGAGCCTGAGACACCGAGATTCTTCCACTGCGTGGAATGACTTCCCGTTGCCGCAGGGTGTTCAGCACGTGGTGACTCCTCCGTGGGGTCTGTCCCCCCACGTCCCTTCCCCAGCTCGCTCAGGGGACGTGTGTGAGGCTGGAAGACCCAGAGACCCCCCCCATCCCTGAGGGGCTGAGGGTCCGGATGCTCTAATGTGCGTGTGGTTTCTCTGGACGAGGTGGAGGAGCACAACCTGCTCCCCCATCCTCCTCTGAGGCCGAAGGGTGTTTGGGGTAGACCGAGGGGTGTTTGGGGTGTTGTCTGAAGGGTTTATTCTGTCCTTTCTCCCCATCCTCCTCCTCACCCTGCTCCCGTATCCAGCTTTCCGAGGTGGGGTTTGCGGCGCGGCCGTGGTGTGCTCTCTAATCGCCTTAGCCGGCTGCCTGTTTGTGGGTGTCGAGGGCATTGGAGACAGACAATGAAAGCTAATTTAGTTCTTGATTATCACCCTGAATGACAATCATAACTAATCTTGACAGGGAAGAGGATCTCGCTGGCGTTTGCTCCGTTTGCAGGGGAGCTCAGAGATAATTGCACAGATGAAGAAGGGGTTTGTTCCCGATATTATTGAACTGTGTGGGGCGGAAACCTGGTCCCATCTGGGTGAGATTGGGAGGGTGGGGGGAGGAGGGGGGGCCGTACCAGAGAAATGGTCTCCATCGTTCATTCCTGCACCCAAAAACCATCCGAAATGGTCACAGCACCGGCTGCTGCCGGGGAAGGTGTCGTCGTGCCCCTCGATGCAGGTCCCGATGGAATAACCCCCACCGGAGATGGCCTCTCCCTGACCCTCGTGGGGTAGGAGGCATTTCCCTCAGGAGATTAAACTCTTTATCTCTCCTTGGTCTAAAGTCTAGTTTTGTGTGTCGGCTTGGGGAGGGAAAAAGCTGGTTCTGCTCCGGCGAGGGCTGGGTGGGTCTGTCTCGGTGTGCCCTGCCGATGGACGCCTCTCCATCGCACCGTCCTCCCCGAGCGATCCCCGATTCCCGCCCCCCCCCCCGACCTCTCCAGGCTCCATCCCTCGCTTTCCCATCCACGTTTTGGGAGTGTTTTCCTGTGGGTCGGCATCTCTTTTCCCCTCTTACGAACGGGGCTGCCGGAGGGGAGTGGATTTTCCCCATGAAGGCTGTAGATGAGGGCTGGGAGTAACTGGGGTCTCCTGACGGCGCCGCTCAGCCCCGGCTCCCTGTGCTCAATAAGGCTCTCGCAGCAAAAAACTGCAGATGTTGTCTCTTTTCTTTCTGGAGAGATACCAGCGGTGGGTAAATGAAGAACCCTTGTGTGCTGGGTTTCCCATTAAGCGCTCAATTAGAGAAGTGCATGAGCCCTTTTATCTCCCCGGGTTTAAGGCTCCTGCCATGTATTTCAGCAGCTCTGTGTGTGCCCGGGAACGGGTGCGATGGCTGAAGCGGGAGAGATTTAAGCCCCTTTTTTCTGCCTCCTGTGCCCTCTGCTCCCACTTTGGTCCTCTCGAGATAACGAAGCCAACGGGTCAGTCCCCGTGGGCTCGCTGGAAACGGCTCCTGATGGGGATGTTGATGCCGGACATCGGTGCCCGGCGAGTTGTGGTGGCTTTTTCCCTACCCATCCTTTCCCATCCTTGCTCCCCGGACACGGGGGAGACAGCAACGGATGAAATACAAGGCAGGGCAAGAGTTTCCTTGTAGTGGGATTCAATCCTGTGCTTGCAAAGTGCGGGCTGCAGGTGGAAACGGTGTCGAGAACCTTGTGAACCCCCGGATCCCGGGCTGCTGGTGGGACTGGGATGCTTTTTTGAAGGGCTGGAGCACAGGACCCTGCCGGAGGAGCATCTCGTGACGGTGGCTTTCAGCCTGTGGTTCTGCAGGGTCCTCGCCGAGGGAGGGCGGTTGGGAAACCGAAGCCGCCGTGGCAGGCTCGAACTCGGTCATCAGCAGGCGGAGGAGAATCTGGGTCTGCAGAAAGGAACAGATAAGAATCGTCGCTTTGATGTTGGTCAGAAAAGGTTACGCTTAAAAGCCCAGCTCCGTGCGAGCGCCGGGGCTCGTGGTCCAGCAGCCTCAGTCTCTGGGCTTTTTGGGGTGTTTTTCTGACGGTTCAGGGCAACGGACGCCGAGGAGGCCTTGACCCAGATCCTGTCTCCTCTTGCTGAGTGCAATTCACTGCTCCTGAGCTTCCAGAGAGGATTCCACCCAGGTTTGGTCTCGCAAGCACCAAAACATCGTCCCTTTTTCAGCAGGACTAATATTTCCCCCTTTCGAGTCAGTCCTTGTTTGCTTTTCGGCACTATTTAGTTTTTAACCTTCTGAAAGGTTAACATTCTTTGCTTCCAGGGAGTTGCAGGAGTGTGACTTCGGGAGGAGCGGCTGGTGATGGGAGCGGGGGAACGGCAGTCGCGCTGTTTGCCAGAGTGGAGCCCGTCAATACGCACAGGCACATTCAAACTCCCTTAAAATGTTGTGAAATTACCATTATCCAGTCTTCTGGTCCCTCCCGCGTGAGAGAGACGGGAAAGGTCTCTTCAATTCCACTTCTTGGTGTCTTCCTGGGATTTTTTTTTTTTAAATCTGTTTGGAATAATATTGGTGTGAGTCTGGATTTCTCGGCGGTGGAAGGGGAAGGCTGGTTTCCCTTCTCTGGGGTGATCAGAAATGGGGAAATACTGCTCCGTCCCTGGCCGAGCAGCCCGGGATGGTTGGATTTTCTGCAGGACAAGCCGGGAGACGCTGCCCCGCGCCGCCGTGCCCCGTAAGCTCATTAGCTCCTCGTCTTTATTCCCGGCGCCTCTCCCGAGGAGGCTGCTGATCCCCGTGGTGACTGCCCTTGTCTCTGGAGCTCATCTTCAGCGCTCTCCTTCCTCCCTCAGCCCTTCTCGGAGCGGGGAGCGACCTGTCACCACTGCTCCTGTCTCAGCCTCGCGCCCAAAACCTCTCCCACGGCTGGACGTCGGGGAGAAATAGGGGGTTAGAGAAGAAGGAGGAGTTCAGGGAGCTGCTTGGTGTGATATGTTGAATTTTAGGGGCTGAACGGCCCTGGGCAGAGCCGGGGCCAGATGTGCTTGGGGCCAGATGTGCTTGGGGCCAAGCGTCAGGAGCTGGAAGATGCGCCTGGTTTTGCCGGACAGATACAGCTCTGCTTGTTCCACCCGGGTTTTGCTGCTCTCACCCTGGCTGTGGAGCTGGGCTCCGCCGTGGTGGCCCCTCTGACAGCGTGGGGCGGTGGAAGATGCTCGTCTGCTAAAACCCAAAGCCTTAACGATGACCCGGGTGGTTTTCGGGGTGCTTTTGCCGGGGCGGTTTGTCGGCTGGGTTAGGGCTTTGCCTGAACCCAGCACAAAGGCAGGCCGTGGTCTTCATCTCCCGGAAGCTCATTGCAGGCTTTCTCACAGTGAATTTCCTTGTCATCTCCTGACACACAGAGAGCTGGGGAATTTTAAGAAATCTTTGCAGAAAATGAGTCATTCGGTGTGCGGATGGGAGAAGTGAAATGTTCTTCCCCGTGTCTGGGGGATCTTGCTCGTTCGGCTCAGCGCGGCGGGGGGGGGGATGCCTGCGTGCTTCCTCCTCGGGGTCTCCCGGCGTTTACCAGCGATTCCTGCCGCGAACACTCGCCCGTGGGTGTTCCTGGGCTGGGGAGGGAGACGTTTCCCGCAACACGCTGGCGGAGTTTTGGGGGCACAAGTGGATATTTCAGCAGCTCATCCCCCTTCCAGCCAGGGGACTGTGTCCGCCTGCAGCCACTGCTCGTCGTCTTCGGCATTCTGCTTCGGAGACTCGGCCTCCAAGAGGCTTTTAAATTCGTTATGGGGAGTAAACGCCGCTCTGCTCTGCCCCCCAGCATGTGTTTTTTTGCCGCGGGAGCTTTCTGAACCGCAGCCTGACAATATTTCAAGTGTAACCTGCTGTAATTCTTGGAGACTCCTTCCCCGCTTCCTCATCCCTCTTCACCTGGAGCTTCAGTTCGTGTTCAGGGAAATTCCCTTGCGCTTTGGAGCTGTGGAGGCTCCGGAGGTGGGCTCTGTCCTGGCAGAGAAGTGTGTGTGGTGTGTTCGGGGTTTTCTTCCCCAATTCTGTGGTTGTCTTGCTGCCGGGAAAAGCCTCGCTTTCCGGGTACGACCGTGCCGTGTGGTACCACTGAGAAATGGTGAAAACTGCAGAACTTCCGTCAAATATCCAAGGGGGTGCATGAGCCTTAAAGAAGTTTTAGTTGTGTCTGAAGTCACTGAACACAATTCAGTAACTAATAACGGGAGAAACCATCAATAGGGAAAAATAAGTGAAGTTTAGAGCAGAGTGAAGCTGGAATGGTCCGGGCTGGAGGGGTTTCCAAGGGGAATGGAGATGTGGTGGGTCCCTGGACCGGTCCTGCCGTGGGTTGGGGGCTTCTGTGGCCACCTCTGCCTTTCTCACGGCTTTTCTGCTTTCCCCTCTGTAGGAACGGGGTGAATGTCGAAGGAGCAACGCACAAGCAAGTGGTGGACCTGATTCGCGCCGGGGAGAAGGAGCTGATTCTGACGGTGCTGTCGGTGCCTCCCCACGAGGCCGACAACCTGGATCCCGGCGACGACTCCTTGGGCCAGTCCTTCTACGACTACACGGAGAAACAAGCCGTGCCCATCTCCATCCCCACCTACAAGCACGTGGAGCAGAACGGCGAGAAGTTTGTGGTTGGTACCAGCTGGGATGCGGTTTTCTGGAGACGGGACGTGTCTGCGCCCCGGGCTGGCGCGGTCCTTGTGTTACTGACCGTTGGTGTCTTCAGGATGGGGCCACATTAATTTATTATTGATTGGTTTATTTAGATGCTCCCTTCCTCACTCTTCCTGTCCTCGGTTATTCTTTTCTGGCTATTTCCTCTGCGCTGGGAAACCTTTTTATTAACGAATCTGGAATAGCGTGATCTCTCCTGAAGGTTAAATAGGAAGTTATTTTGTTCGGATAAGTTGGTATTTGTACCTCCACCGAGCCCTAAGGACATCCGCGAGAGGTGTAAAAGCAAAGTCAGCGGATGCCTTGAAGCGCAGCAGTTTCTTTTCCCTTCCATCTCCCTTCCTGGAGCGTCGGGGGAAATAGCTGTGGGAAGTCCTTTTCCTCCGGGTTTCCTGCCTCTCCTGTTGCGTTTACTGGGAAGGCCGGGAGTCGTTGCCCAGATAATGTCATCTGTCATCGAGGGGCCTGACGAGGATGTGTCCCTCTGAGGCTTCAGGTGGGCTCTGGCTCGTCGGGGGTGGTGGGCTGTGGCTGGTGAGGAGGGGTTTGGAGAGGGACCCCCAACGGGCTGGACAAAGACACTCTTTCCTCTTGCAGCACTCGGGGTGTTTTCAACCTCCCCGATCGGCCGGGCCTCGCCGGGCTCTTCTGCTTCCTCGCCTGGCTGTGGGGTGATCCCAGTTTGCAAGCCCAGCATCCGTCTGGGTCACCCCGACCTCCAGCACCCCACACTGGCCACTGACCACTACTCTGAGTGTGCCAGGGGCACCAGCAGAGCCTGGCCACTGGCTGCTGCTCTGAGCGTGCCACGGGGACCAGCAAATCCTGGCCACTGGCCACTGCTCTGAGCGTGCTACAGGGACCAGCAGAGCCTGGCCACTGTTCTGAGCGTGCCACGGGGACCAGCAAATCCTGGCCACTGGCTGCTGCTCTGAGTGTGCCACGGGGACCAGCAAATCCTGGCCACTGGCCACTGCTCTGAGCGTGCTACAGGGACCAGCAGAGCCTGGCCACTGTTCTGAGCGTGCCACGGGGACCAGCAAATCCTGGCCACTGGCTGCTGCTCTGAGTGTGCCACGGGGACCAGCAAATCCTGGCCACTGGCCACTGCTCTGAGCGTGCTACAGGGACCAGCAGAGCCTGGCCACTGTTCTGAGCGTGCCACGGGGACCAGCAAATCCTGGCCACTGGCTGCTGCTCTGAGTGTGCCACGGGGACCAGCAAATCCTGGCCACTGGCCACTGCTCTGAGCGTGCTACAGGGACCAGCAGAGCCTGGCCACTGTTCTGAGCGTGCCACGGGGACCAGCAGAGCCTACACCCGAGCCCCAGCTGGCTTCCAGTTTCAGTCAGCGACTGGTGGAGATGGGGACATGGCACAAGGGGGGTCATTCTTCCCCTGCTTGTTGTTGGGAGCACGCTCCAGCCTGTGTCCAGCTCATTTCATTCTTCTCTCTGGGCCATCTCCCTTTTCCTGGAGCCAGGGAACTCTGTGGCCGTCGGATGGGACTCGGGATGAGGTTGTAGTTGTGCCACTGCCTGGGCTCCTGGCTGGAGGATTTGTGCTGTTTGCCTCCCTTTGCTCCCTGAGGGAGCTTTGGCTGGAGCAGCCGCCCCGGGGACAGGACTGCGTGGGGGTGAGAGGTGCCAGGAGGCAGATGACAAACTGGCTCATCGCTTTTTCCCTCTCCCGGCTGAGGAGGGAGGCGTTTTCCCAAGGAAGACGTGAGCCAGCGTCCATGTGTGTGAGAGGAAGGGTGGAGAGGGCTCCGGGCGCTCGGCTCCCTGGGAGAGAGCCAGGCTGCCGAGCGAAGCGTGTCGCTTCGTGTCACCCCGGCCCGTGTCTCCGGAGGGGACAGACGGGATCCCTGGGGATCTGCAGCCTCACGGGGAGCCCTGCTCTCCCAACCCCGAGGGGCTGCCGTCGGATCAGCCGGAGAAGAAATGCCCTAAAACCCAGCGGTTTTACAGCAGCGCAGTGTCGGGGGGGGGGGCAAAGGCAGCCTCCTCTCTGCGATGGTTGGATCCAGCCCCATCCCGGCACCTTCTCCCGAGGCGGTGCTGGAAGGGTTGAACTCCTGCTTCTTTTTAAGGCAAAAGCTGTGGTTTTGGTGGAGCACTTTCCCCTGTGAAGGGGTGTTTTTCCTCTCCTTTGAGAGTAGAAGGGAGCCTTGAACTGGTGCTGATCCTGCTGCTGCGGGATGGAGGTGGTAGCTGGGACATCTCCCAGCTCCGAGGGTCGGCAGGGACATATTTAACTGTTTGTACCAGTTTCTCATTCTGGTTCAAACCCTCCTTATTTACTCTTGTGCTGCCTGTGGGTCCGGGAAGGGTTTGGGCTGTGCCAGAATGGATTTAGGGAAGCTCTTCCCGCCCCACTGAGCCCCTTCTCCTCCCCGCAGGTCTACAACGTTTACATGGCGGGTCGCCAGCTCTGCTCCAAGCGGTACCGGGAGTTTGCCATCCTGCACCAGAACCTGAAACGGGAATTCGCCAACTTCACTTTCCCCCGGCTCCCCGGGAAATGGCCCTTCTCTCTGTCGGAGCAGCAGCTGGACGCCCGGCGGCGAGGGCTGGAGGAGTACCTAGAGAAAGGTACCGAGCTGGGAGCTCTGCGCCGCCTTCCTGGGGGTACAGCCTTCCACGGGCGCCCCAAAACTTCATGGGGATTTGTTACCTGTGGGGGAGAGGAGCTCGTTTGTGGCTGGGTTGGATTTTACGGCTGGAGTGGTGAGAGGGAGCTTGGACTTGCTTTAATGATGCCCACGTTACCGGCTCGCAGCCCACTCCCAGCAACAAAATGTATAATTAGTTTTTTTTTAACGCACAATGAGCTTTTATTTCTGGTGTCATTTTGCCCGTAATCTTGGAGAGGAGGGAGCACAGGGAGGAGGAAGAGGAGGGAGGCTTTGGAGGAGGGGGAAAGCCGTGTTTGAGGCTGTTCTCGTCAGGCCCAGCCAGTGCGATCTGAGCTCGTTTGCGGTGGAGCGGCTGCTCCTGGTTAATCGGAACCAATTCCTGCAGCAGGAGGTTCCTTTGGGTCGAGTTCGGGCGATGGGAGAGCGAACGCAAAGCCTTGTCCCTGTATCAGGGCTGGAAGGTCTGACCCCTCTCTTTGGGGCGAAGAGGCTGCAGGTGGGATTTGGGGAGCAGTGACCCCTCGTCCTGAGGTGCCTGGTTATCCCAGGCAGTTTGTGGGAGATTCCCAGTCTCTTCCCTTTCCCAGCCACGGGAGCCCACCCTGTGATATCTCAGTCTTGCCCAGCTCGTCCGTCCTCATCCTCGGTCCCCAGCTGGAGGAAGGATCAGACCAGCTGCATCTTAGAGGCAACGCGATACAGTCTGAGTCCAAACTTTGCTCAACTTGGCCTAAATTCCCAAATAGTTTCAATCCTTCTGGAATAACTACTTTTTGAGAGGCAAAAGCGCTATTTGTGAAATCCTTGCCCGCTTTTAAGCATAGTCTCAGCCTGCTCTGGGCTGTGTCCTGGGGAGTTATTTCACCTTCGGGGAGTACCTCGGGGGGTCACTCAGCACCGCCCTTCGTTATCGTAGGGAATTTGGGCCGGAGCGGTCCCTGTGCCCGGAGACCTGATACAGCCCGGAAAGCGCTGCCTTTGGGAAGGTTCTTCCAGGCTGGAGACACCACCCTCGTTTCGCGCCGCCCGCGGAACAGACCGTTGTTATTTCCCTTGTCGCCTTTGGGCCGGTGCTGGGAGGGGGGGTCTCCCCCTTTCCCCGGACCCCCAACTGACCCGCTCTCTGTTCCGCAGTGTGTTCCATACGCGTCATTGGGGAGAGCGACATCATGCAGGAGTTCCTCTCGGAGTCGGATGAGGTAGGCACATGGGTGCTGGGGCTCTGCCCTGTTACGGACACCGTAAAAGCGGATCAGGGAGCCAGAGAGGTTCCCTCCCAACGCCTCGGTTGAACAGAAAACCGTGGCACAAAATCCAGGCTGCTGTTTGCTGCCTGTCATTGCACGTGGGAAACCAGGGAGCTGCTGTTTGCCCTTCGACTCTTGTTCCTTGCCCGACCTTTCGGTGGTGAGTTACGTTGCCATATCCCAGAGGCTCCCCTCGCTGGTGAATCCATGGAGAATCCCACCCCGTCATGGGCTGGAGCCATTTGCTCAGTGTCCTGTCTCCCAGCAGAATGTTTCTGGAAAAGGATTCTTAAGGCTTGCAGACCGGCTGGTCATTAGAAGTGACCCCTAATTAGCCAGCGCAGGGCAATAAATAGCCTGCAGGGCTCGGGGCTCGGCTCGCGTGACGCTGATCTCCCTCCTCTCCTCTTCCCTCCCGCAGAACTACAACGGCGTCTCGGACGTGGAGCTCCGGGTGGCACTACCCGATATAACAACGGTGACCGTCAGGGTCAAAAAGAACAGCACCACAGACCAGGTCTACCAGGTGAGCGGCTGCTTTGGGTTTTTTTTTGCCTTAACTGGAAGATTTAACGTGTTTCGGCTGTTACCCCAGACCCCGCGGGTGCCCGCTCGCTCCTCTCGAGCGCAGCTGGGCGTCAGCGACGCCGCTTTGCTGTGGGCAGAGAGGATGGGGAGGCTGGAGAACTCTGAGCTGAAGCAGCGTTTTCGCTGCAAGGTCGGAGTCATTGCTGAATTAATTGCCACCGATAATATCTGAAAGCTGTCGGGTGGCTCCGAGCACCGGACGGATCGTGTGTTACGGCTCGCAGGGGCTGGCGCTGGATCCAAGAGCTGTCTGTGGCCAGCCCAGCAGTCCCGCGGTGGCCGTGGGCAGGAATATTTGGCGTGGTGGCCCTTTGGGGAATCCTCTGGCCAGGCTGCGGGTTTGCAAGTGCCTGGAGGCCGGTGCTTTAAGTGGAAAACTAAGGACAAGCGACCTCAGGCAGCACCGCAGGAGGACAAGTGGAAGCTGCCAGTGGATTAGGGGGAATAAGATGGTGCGGGGGAGACCTTTGTTTGAAAGAGGAACTAAAAACGTTGCCGCAAGCGAGGGAGCCGGAGGGTTGCGGAAGAGCAGGCTCTGGGTGGCTCGGTGGGATCCGGGGTGTGTTCCTGCAGTTGGGACACCCCGTTCCATGTCGCCTGCACCCAGTCCCTGAGTTCTGGCTGCGGTACCAGTGTGCAGGAGCAGAGGAACTCCCCAGGGAGCTGTATGCTCCTCTGCTGGCAGGAACTGCGTCGGGAGAAGAGGTGACCTAATTGTCAGCCGTGGTGGCACGTCAAATCTAGAGCAGTTTAGAGGAAGGTGAAAGCAGAAGAGTCTAAGCCTTTGCTTAAGGAAATAATCTGGTTTGATTGGAAGAGTAAAACTCGTTTTTTCCGTGGCTACTGGCACCCAGGGTTAGTGAATACTTGGGAATAACCTGGAATAACCCAGCCTTGCCCCGTGTCGCTCATCCCCTTTCCCCCTTCTCTTTAGGCTGTGGCTGCCAAAGTCGGAATGGACAGTATTACCGCAAACTACTTCGCCTTGTTTGAAGTGATCAATCACTCCTTTGGTAAGTCTTTTAATCCCTGCCCCCGGTGCTCTGTGGCACTCGCGCAGCCCGTGGCACTGGCATTGAGCTCTTACCTCTGCTCGGAGACCCGGGGGCCCTGGGAGGAACGGGGCAGGAACAGCAGCGTCTCGTAACGAGGAGCCCTCAAAGTTTGATGGCTTTTGTTTTTTAGCTGCTGCTCGACTTTCCCTTTCTTGAGCAGTTCAAGGAGACGAGCTTTTTGTTAAACCGAGAGATGTCTTTAGTTCAAAGGGCCCAGCGAGCTTAGAGAACGTGGGCAGCTGGCTCCAGAGGGTGGGGGCAGCGTCTTGGGGGGGGCTTTTTCCCTTTTCCTTTGCTGGAATGGAAAAGGATGGGGGGCACACGTAGGTGTGGGGCAATACTCAGGCCCCTGAGACAGTGACCGTACAATGGAGGGGACGTCCTGGCGCTCCATCGTAGCTGAGAAAAGCAGATTTGAACCCAATAAATGTCTCGTCAGCGGCTCACTGGTGGCCGTGGCCCGAGCAGGAGCCGGGCAGGGGGGAAGAAGAGGGGGAAAAAAACAGGGAGAGCACACCACCACACCTGGCTGCTCCAGGGGGGACCTTCTCCAGTCCCCCCACGCCGTGGGGGCAGCGCGTAGGTCCAGGATGCCGTGGTCCTAAGGCAGGGTGAACCTCGCTGTGTGTGGTAGGGGATGAGGTCGGGCTGTGCTGATGCTGCAGAGCTGCCCTGAGCTCTCCAGCGGCCGAGAGGAGCTCAGTCTCACCCCAATTCCTGCCCGAGCACCACCGCGAGGGACCAGCGTGTCTGACGCTGCGGAAGAAGGCGCTGGAAAAAGCTGGATGTGGTCAGGGAGGAGAAGGAAGGGCCCTGGAGCAGAGCTGGGGGCTGAGCCCGGCAGGTGGCATTGCCCATGTTTGTCTCCACTCCCGGGCGATGCCTTGGGGGGGGCTCTGCCCTGACCACCCCCCCCATCTTGTGCTTTTTTTTTCCCCAGTGCGCAAACTGGCGCCCAATGAATTCCCCCACAAACTCTACGTGCAGAACTACACCTCGGCGGTGCCGGGAACGTGCCTGACCATCCGAAAATGGCTCTTCACTACAGAGGAGGAGGTTCTTCTCAACGACAACGACCTGGCGGTCGCCTACTTCTTCCATCAGGTGAGTCCCCGAGGGCTGTAATTTTTTACTGGAGGTGAGACGACACGAGGCCCCGGCTCCCAAAGTGTCCTTTGGCTACGGAGCGTGAACTTGAGGCCGGTCCTGCCTGGGTAACTGCAGGGTCCATGGTGGGGTGAATTGATGGTGCTGTGGTGAACTTGTGGCCAAGTCGCAGTCCGAGTGGGACACCGGGCTCCTGCCGGGAGGTTTCCTTCCTTTCCTGTGGGAGGTTTCCTTCCCAGAGCAGGGATCCTGGGCGGCTGCACCCTGTGGGTCGGATGCGTTTTCCTCAATTCTGTGTGTCATCAGTGAAGACAGGGAACGGGCTTCTCCCCATTCACCCTGAGGAAAGGGGAGGTTTCTGCCCAGGATTTCACTTTGCGCACATTCTCTGGGGTGAAGTGAGTCCGGGAAGAGCCACCTTCTCCCCCTGCCTCCATAAACCAGTCTGGGCTGCCCAGCTCAGAGGCAGGGACCTGTAAAGCCCAGTAAGATGAGTCCTGCTCTGCATCAACCACCAAAAATGCCATCCCAGCACACCCTGAACCGAGCCTCTACCAGCCTCTGCTACAAATCGGAATAAAAATAGTAGTTGTCAAATTCTTTGATCCCCTGGGCTGGATCTTTACTGGCCGGCAGCTTTATGGGCCGCTTTGTGCTGGGGGCAGGAGTCCTTGGTGGGGAGTGAAAGGGGGGGCTGTGAACCTGCTCGGTCCTGAAGGAGAAGCACGTTTTCATGCCAAGGCTCCAGCAGACAGGAGGGTAAGAGCCAGCGCTGCCCTGTGGGGGGTGGAAGGGTCCCTCCAGCCCGTTCTCACCTGTGCCTGGAGGATTCCAGCATTTCCAGATCCATCCTCTTCTGCCAGGGGACGTTCTTCCACATTCGTATGCTCCCCAGGGCGCTCAGAGGCTCGTGGCAGGAGTCAGGGAGCGCGAAGAACCACCTCTTTGAGACTCCCCATCCCTCTGCAGGGACATCGGTCACCTTCTGGGTGGCTGTTGAGAGCAGCCTCGGGGCCAGCAGAGTGTTGTGACTCAGCGGAGAGTCCTCTGCTCTGACCTTCCGGGGTTTCCTTTCCCTTTTTCTCTTCAGGCTGTTGATGATGTCAAGAAAGGCTACATCAAAGCAGAGGAGAAGTCCTACCAGTTACAGAAGCTGTGTGAACAGAGAAAGATGGTCATGGTGAGTTGTCGTACCTGGCCTCTTCCCTCTTCCCAATGTCTCGAATGGAGACCCTGGCCCAGGTTGCCCAGAGAAGCTGTGGCTGCCCCATCCCTGGAGGGGTTCAAGGCCAGGTTGGAGGGGGCTTGGAGCAACCTGGTCTGGTGGGAGGTGTCCCTGCCCAGGGCAGGGGGTGGAAGGAGATGATCTTTAAAGTTCCTTCCCACCCAAACCATTCCATGCACACAGCCCTGGAAAACCCATCTTTTCTTGGAAAGCAGTAACGGAGGAGAGGTGTGGGGATGTGGGCTTGGTGTGGGAGGGAATGGCTGGCGTGGGGCCGAGTCGTACCTGAGAGTCGGCTGCTGCTCTGACCAAACTCCCACCTCGTTCCCAGCGTGGTGGGACACTGTCCTTGGCAACATCACCCCTTGACTCGGCTCCAGACAAGGAAGCAATAAAACCCGGTGGGTTATTGCCGCCGTTGCAGGGTGAGGCGTTCAACGTGTGGTGCAGAAATCCTTCACCCACAGCCCGTTGGGGACGGCTCTTCCTTCCCAGGAACTGGGAGGCAAAGGTCTCCTCCTGCCCCTAAGATGGTGGTGCTAGGCCAGCCGGGGCAGGGGAGGGTCCTGGCCCGCTGCTGCCCCCTCGGTGCCACGGTTTCCTTTTTCCCCTCAGAAATCTTCCCAAACTGCAGATCCCGTGTCGGAGCTCGCTCCCTGGTCAGGGATTTTCTGCCTCTTACGGCTTTGCCCAGCCAACGCTGGGGCTCGGTGGGACAGGGTGGTCCTGCCCGGCGTGGGGGGATGCCCTGGGCTGTTCTGCCAGTCGGAGGATCAAACGGTGCCAGAATCTGACTTTTAAATGACTTCCTGGGTTGCTGCTGGTCCTGACTCTTTCGGGATGCCCTTTCCCTGCCTCGCTGCCCCCCAACTGCCTTCTCGGGCAGCCATGGCCTCGGGGTGCCCCTCTCCAGCCTGGGTGGCCCTGCTCACACCTCTCCCCAAAACTAGGCTGGGGGGGGGGGGTCCCTGCTGGGGGAACTGCCTGGGAAGGGTCACCCGAAATGCTAAGTCGGGAAGGTTAATTGTTAACTAACGATAAGGATTGGTAAATAGATACTTCCTCCCGGGGGTTATCTCGTGGCCGGTTTGTTTCTGCTCCTCTCGTTGGCTTTGTAACGGCCAGGGAAAGATCTGAAGCTTTGGAAATATATATCCCAGCATATATATATATATATATTTACCCCTCTACTCTGCGCTTGTGAGACTCCACCTGGAATACTGTCCAGCTTTGGAGTCCTCAACACAGGAAGGACACGGACCTGTTGGAAGGGGCCCAGCGAAGGGCCACAAAAATGATCGGAGGGACGGAGCACCTCCCCTATGGAGACAGGCTGAGAGAGCTGGGGTTGTTCAGCCTGGAGAAGAGAAGGCTCCGGGGAGACCTCACAGCAGCCTTCCAATATCTGAAGGGAGCCTACGGGAGAGCCGGAGAGGGATTCTTTGTCAGGAAACGTAGTGACAGGACAAGGGGTAACGGTTTTAAATTGGAAGAGGGGAGATTTAGATTAGATATTAGGAGCAAATTCTTTCCTGTGAGGGTGGTGAGGCACTGGCCCAGGTTGCCCAGGGAAGTTGTGGATGCCCCATCCCTGGAAGTGTTTAAGGCCAGGCTGGATGGGGCTTTGAGCAACCTGCTCTAGTGAGAGGTGTCCCTGCCCATGGCAGGGGGGTTGGAACTAGATGATCTTTAAGGTCCTTTCCAACTCTAACCATTCTATGATTTTATGATTCTATATATAAACTCACCAGGTACAGGGCCCTGCTCTAGCAGGAGGTCAAGACAACAATGTCCCAAAGAGCCTGTGGAGTCAAAGTACTCCATCCTCTGCCTCCCCCCGTGTTATTAAGGGTCCTGCCTGGGGCGCAGCGCTTGAGGATTTGGCCCTTTCCTCCGCTCTGGACGTGTTTTTTTCCTCGCTTAAAAAGTCACTTGGATCTTCGCTGTGGTTCTGCCCGGCCTGAACCTCTCTCCTGCAGCGGGAGGTTGTGGGGCTCTGGAGCAGTGGTCCCTGGGGAAGCTCCCGGCTTCTGTCAGCTCCCGAGTGGTGACTCCGAGCTCCCGGTGCTTCTCCGGTGTCCCCGCGGCATTGCTTTGTCTGGGCTGCGCTCGGAAGAAGAGAAAAAGCCAAAAATACCTCTTCGGGACCTTTTCGTGAGTTGTAGCATCGGCATCGAAGGACTCTGAGAAACCCAGATCCCACATCTGCCCCACAGCCTGTTTTTCTGGTCTCACCTTCAACCCATAGTGAGGATGAGGATGGCTCTGGGTCCCAGGGTTGCTTTAACCCCTTGCCCAGGTCCATGCCCCTCCTGGGGGAGTGTGGCCGCCCCGATTGGGGTGCACCAGCTCTCCTGGGAAGGGCTCTTGGCGTTGGAGGCTGCGAGGAGCTCCGTGTTTATGGATGGATCCGGGATTTGGGGAGGGGAATGGAGTCGCTGAGGGGTCTCCTTCCTTCCCTCAGCACAGCCCTGCTGCCTGGGGGGGCTGGGGGTCCTTCGGGGGGGGTCCAGCCTCCCTGGGCTGGCATAAAACCAGGGATTTCCAGGGGGGTGATGAGCACCGGGGGGTGCGAGGGGCGGTGTGGGACACAGGAGGATGTGGGGGTCCCCTTCCCCTCCTCCCAGCGTGCTGACCCCCCCGCCCCGACTCTCTCCCCGCAGTATTTAAACATGTTACGGACGTGCGAGGGCTACAACGAGATCATCTTCCCCCACTGCTCCTGCGACTCGCGGCGGAAGGGACATGTCATCACAGCCATCAGCATTAAGCACTTTAAACTCCACGCCTGCACAGAGGAGGGGCAGCTGGAGGTAAGGGGGGGTCCTGGGGGGCTGAGCTGAGCCTCTGGCCACCACCTTGGCTCTGCCGTAGGGACAGAGCACCAGTGTTGTGTCCCCGGAGCTCTGGGGGCTGAGGACTGTTGCTGGGGGGGATTTTGGCAGTGGGTTTTGGGGCAGGGGGAGGGCAGGGGTTTACCTGGCTGCTCCGTGGGTGTTGGTGAGCGTCCCCCCCTATCCTTTCCCTGGTCCATTCTCGTCCCCCCTGTCCTTTTCCCAGCCCATTCCTGTCTCTGGAGCAGGGCTCTCTGTCCGGCGCGTCCTCCTTCCCTTTTAGTTTGGCTTTTGCCACCTGAGCTGCCCAAAACTCCCCCTTCCTTGCGGTCCTTCAGCCTCACCCGGGTCTCTTCTTCCTCCAGAACCAGGTAATAGCATTCGAATGGGACGAGATGCAGCGGTGGGACACGGACGAGGAGGGAATGGCCTTTTGTTTTGAATACGCACGAGGAGAGAAGAAACCCCGATGGGTTAAAATCTTCACCCCCTATGTAAGTACCCCTCTTCTTGGCAGCTTCGGGAAGGAAAAGCCCGGAACCTGCTTAGTTTTCCCTCTGGAAGCTGGAGGAGCACCCCGTGCTCCAGGTTTTGGGGTGGGAGGAGACGCAGGGGTTGGTGGCCACCAGGAGGAGCCCGCAGCACGGCTAGCCCTGGGCTGGGGACCGGTGCCAGCCTGGGCTGGGAGCCAGGGCGGCTCTGGGGCTGCTCTGAGAGACGCCGCTTTCCCTTCGCAGTTCAACTACATGCACGAGTGCTTCGAGCGGGTCTTCTGCGAGCTCAAGTGGAGGAAGGAGGTAAGAACCCGCAGGGAAACGGCTTCACCTTTTACAGGAGGCTTTTAGCGGCGAGCGTTTCTGCCTGGTCCTCCACGGGGGCTTCTACGGGGGGTGGTCGGGCTCTGGAGGAGTGATACCGGGTCTCCGGGGAGCGCGGGGTAAGACGGCTGGTTATCAAAGGTCCGGGAGCTGTCGGTGGAGGGTGCAGCCGGAGCGAGGAGCTGCCGGCGCAGTTGCAGACCAGGATAACCAGTTCTCAGGCTGGGCGAGCGTGGCCGGTTGTTCCCCGCTCTCGAATGGAGGTGGTGAAACGTCTGTCCTCCGCAGAGACGATGCGGGTGGCTGGGTTACTCACAAAGGGCTGTGAGAGCCTCCGGCGAGAAGCACGGGGAGGTTTTTGGGGTGTTTTTTATTCCAAATTGCAGCCTGAGGCGCCTGCTCAGCCTCCTCCTGCCAAAGCTGCGCTTAGAGCCGGCTCCGAGCCCCGTCTCTGGTGGGGAGACACAGGAGCCGGCCCCCCCTGCCTTCATCCCCGCTGCTCTGCTCCCCTTCTCCTCCTCCTCCACCCGTGGGAGATGTTTTATCACCTCCCCTCCATCTGCTGCTCCTCCGTGGGGCTGCCCCACATCTGCCGCTCCCCGGGGACTGCTCCCATCGGCTCCGCTTGCCGGGAGGAGGCAGAGAGCAGCCAGAAAATCCGCCTGCCATCGGCTCCCTCAGCCAGCCCCGGGGCCGTGGCCCGGCTTCGCCCTGTGTGTGGCTACCGAATCCCCGTCCCATGTCCCTGCGGTCCCGGAGATGGTGCTCTGCCTCGCAGGGTCAGGGATAAGCGACCGTCAGAGGTTGGATCCTCTCTTGTTGCCCTTGATCCGATCGGTGCCGATGGCTCCTTCAAGCCCAGGCGATGGATTTGGGTGCCTGAACCAGGGCTTAAACACGGCAAGTCTGAAACGGTGATCCCGGGAAATGCCTGCCCTGCGGCTGCCGGCTCCTGCCGGGGAACGGTGCCTCCCTCTTGCCTTCCCTGGAAGCTTCGGCCCATGGCGGGGCTGTTGATGCTTGTCCTGGCCGGGGTCCAGGGTTGGCACCACGCTGGCGTGGGAGGCGCATTGGAGACACGCCTGCAGGACCTGACAGCGGGATGGAGGAGTGTAAACCTGGCAGGGTTTTCCAGGAAATAAGAAAAACAGGGATTCTTGGCTGGCCTTAGCTTCAGGGGTGGAAGCGGAACTTCCTGCGCGTGGCAGGAGAGCGGCAGGCGGGGGCGAGGAGACCTCCCGGGGGTGGGCTGTGCTCCAGAGCCCCCAGAGCCCCTGCTCAGCCCGTTTTTCCGATGGACAATTGCAGGAGCAGCCGTCAGGAGCCCCCTCAGAGTCCAGATCCACTTTGTCCCTCCCGAGCCGGGGAGGATGCGAGGCCCCGACAGCGCGTGGTTACACGGTTCAGCCGAGGAACCTGGCTCTGGGATTTGTGTCCCAGCTGGAAGGGACATCTCTGTCCCTCGTAGGAGCAAATCCTTGTGGCTGTCGGGCAGTAGAACCCCCCCGGGTTCCCTGTTTCATTCTCCGAACCCCAGCTCCTCCGTAGCCCCCCGTGTCTGACATCCGTGGAGCACCCCGGATCCCTCCCGACGCCGCTCCGACACCGGCTCTTCAGTCTCCTCCCGTGTCCCCTCCCCGACTCGGCGTTTTCATTTATACCCTTTTTTATTTTTTTCCCTTGTAAAGGTGGAGGAGGAAGCAACAGACAAGGATAACAGGAACTGCAGTAAAGACAGTATGTGCAGCAAGGTAACGGGGCTGAAAGCAGCCAGCCTCTGCGCTCCCTGAGCTGCTCCGCTGCCCACGGAGTCTCTCTCCCGCTTCTCCGCTCCAGCTCCTTAGCGTAGGACACGATCCTTCCCCGGGGGCTTCTCCTCCCCCGCTGCTGCTGCTGCTGCTGCTTTTCCTGGGAATAGAGGTGGCTTTGCGCTTAAAAGCCCTTTTTTCCCCCGGGGGTAGAAAGGCCGGGTCCCGACTTGCCGCTCTCCTGGACTCTGCCGCTCTCTGGACGCCCCGCAATGAAGCCGATGGCTGGGATCGGAGCCGCGGCTCCTTCGCCTCCCCGGAGGAGAGGGAAAGGGCACGGTTCTAACCGGGACAAACGCTTCTTTGAAAGGACCAAAGCCTGGATCCTGTGTGCCCCGAGGCTTTTCTCCTCTCTTTTCCTGCAGCCTCAGAGCAGAGCCCTTTAGGGACGGAGCGGTGCCGTTCCGTGGGGCTGCTGTAACAGCAGGGAGCGACCCCCCCTCCTTGTGTTGTAGCACCTCCTCAACGCCCCCCCACCTCCTCCTGCCGCCCCCCCTTTCCTCCTGCCGTGCTCTGCCCGGCCCTTTTCCCATTCAGCCTGGATGGGATTTAAAGCAAAACACTTTAAATCGCTTCAAGAAGCAGCGGGGAGCATCCCTGACCGTCTCCTGCCCCTCCCCAGGGTATTTTCTTCTTGGCTTTTCCCCCCACCCCCGGCACCTCGTAGCATCCTCTGTGGACCCGCCGCCCCTCTCCCAATCCTACCTCCTCGCTCCGGCATCGTGGGAAATAACCCGCGGGTTATTTAAGTTGTGGGGGCGAAAGCGCCCCTTTATGTTGGGGGGGGGGGGGGAGGCTGCAAGCTGTTAACCCCGGCGGTCCCGGGAGCTGCCCGGCCGTCGGGGGAAGGTGTCGGGGGATGTTGAAGGGGACCCGAGCCCCTGTCCGAGGGTGCAGAAAGCTGTCGCGGACGGCGGTGGGATGCGTCACCCCTTGGGGAAAGCGCCCCGAAAGGCCGGGGGCGTGGGAGCCTCCCCGCCCCGGGTGATGCTTCCTCCGCCGCGCGGATCCGGGGCGATAAGGGCTCCCCGACACGGCCCCCCGGGGAAACCCTGGGCCCCGGGGAGGAGCAGGCAGAGGGTTTGTGTGTGTGTGTACGTGTGTGTGTGTTTTCCTTTGTGGCCCCTTCCCACTTAAAAGCGGGCGTTTGATGTCGTCTCTACAAAGCCCGGGGACAGCGGGAGGGATGCGCTGCTGAAGGAGTCGGGGTTTGCCTGAGCCCTGCTGGGGCTCCAGCTCCCCCTTCCCAGCCCTCGGGGCCACCCCCGGGAAGGGACCGGGGATTCTCTGCCCCGGGAGTTTTAACGGCAGCGGCTGGAGCCCGAGGGCGAGTCGGGAGAGCTGGGGCCGTGGCAGGGATGCTCCGGAGCCCCTGCATCCCAGGGATCGCTTAAAACTAATCCCTTGCTCATCCGCAGCAGCAAGGGAAGCAGTTTCCCCCCAGGGAGGAGGAGGAGGAGGAGGAGGAGGAGGAGGTGGTGAAGGGCCACAGACCTCCCTGGGGGGGGGGGGGTTATTGCCATCGGCACATCCCTGCCGAGGAGCGAGCTGTGGAACCAGGCTCTGGGCTTCACGCTGCAGCCTTTGAACACCCCGAAAGGTGTGAGGAGCAGCCTCTGCCGTCACATCTCCCCTCCCCAGACCCCCCCCACTCTGGGCAATGGGAACTGAGGGCGAGGGGGGGTGGGGGGTGTCACGGCTCGTGTGCCAGCCCAGGACCCGGCTGGGGTTGCCCCGGGCTCGGTTCCGCTTCCTCCCGTGGCCACGGCACCCCCTGAGCGTCACCTCCTCCCGCAGCCCCCGATGTCCCCTTCCTGGGGCCACCAGAACGGGTCGGGAAACGGAAACCAGGGGAACTGGGGGGGGGGGCTTTTCCTTCCCCCCGAAACCGGCTCTTCCTGGGAGCTGAGCAGCCCCTCGCTCCCCTGCCGGGGAAAGAGAGGGGTGGGATTTTTTTTTCTCTCATTCCGTGATTTCGCTGGGCACGAGGAGAGAAGCCCTTGGTGGCCACTCTGGGGGTCACCGCAGCCCCCACCGCCTCAAAAACCCCTTCAGGGCACGGTGCGTCCCCCCAAAATGCTGCCTATTCCCACCACCACACCCCCCCCAGCGTTGGGATCCTGGCCCAGGAGTGTCTCTCCTCGCGCCGAGAAACCGGAGCCCAGCTCCCCGCGGGACCCTTGTGCTCCCCCAGCCCCACAGGGGACATGGTGGCCCCCCCCCACCCCGCTTTGTGTCCCTCCTCAGGAGGGGGCTGAGGTGGGCACGGCTCCCCCCGAGGACGGGGCTGGCTTGCCACGGGTGAACGAGCTGCGTTTGGGGGTGTCGGGGTGGCTCGGAGTTGTGGGAGGGGAGCCCGTGCTCACGAGGCGGGGGGGCTGTCACCGGGGAACCCCCCCCCCCCCCCCCAGTGACCGTGCCGGGGTGGGGGGGGACACGGGGAACGGCTCCGTCCTCCTTCTGCGGGAGCTGGTCTGGGCACGGCTCTCGCCAGCGGAATTTGGGTTATTTGCAGCCTCCGGCCCTTTTTGGGGAGGGGGGGGGGATGGGGGGAGGATGGTTGTGGGGCCGGGAGGGAACAGGGATTCCTCGGGGGGGTGGGGGGGGGAAATCCATGCAATTCCCGGGGCTGCTCCTGGCCTCCTTCCTGCCCTCCTTAATCTCCCGCTGCGCCCCCCGGCCTGAGCCACTTCCCCGGGGGGGGGCCTTAGTTTGTTATTTCCCTTCTCACCCGACACGGGGAGGGTTCGTTAGTGCCGGATCGAGGGGCCCCCAGTGACTGCGGTGGCTCTGGGGGGGCAGCGACCCCCCACCTCCCCCCCCGAGGAGGGCCCTGCCGTGTCCGAACCCCCACCTCATCCTTCTCCCCCCGATTTGGGGACACCCCCCCCCCAAGCCCACGGCGTGTCCCCACGGCATCCCGGCATCCGGATGGGACGGAGCTGGGGGACACGGTGGGGCGGCCAGGGGGGTGTCGGGCAGCCGGGGGGGTACCCAGCAGCCGGGGGGGGGGGGTACCCAGCACCCCGGTGTGATGCAGAGCAGCCGGATCAAACCACCGCGGGGGCCGAAATATAAAGATACACGGACGGCAGTGAAACCCCCCAGAAGTGGGGTGTCTGGGGTGGGGGGGGTACCTCAGCAGCCCTGGGGCCAGTGATGGGGTCCCACCCCGAGTTCTGGGGGGGTGGGGGGGACAGGCAGGGGGGGATGCAGCGGGACCCTCCCTCGCCATCGGGGATCGGAGCCAGCCCAGAGATGGGCGGTGAAATCCCCCCAGCTCGGCTGGACCCGGGGAGGGGGGGGGGGGGGTGAGGCTGCTCTGAGCCCCCCTTCCCGAAGCCCCGCAGCTCCTCAGGTCCACGGCACATCCCCGTCGGGATCGGGGGTCGGGATCCCCCCTCCCCCAATCCCATGACCCCCCCCACTCCCAGCTCCCACCCGGGTCTGACCGATGGCAACCGCTCCCCAGGAGCCACTGGCCAACCCCGGGGCTGGGGGGGCGAGTGTGGGGGGGTGTCCTCTCCCTCCTGCCCTTCCCGGTACCAGCTGGGATGTGGCATTGGGGAGCCGGATCAAGCTGGGGGGGGGGCTGGGACACCCCCCCCCCCCTCGGTGCTGGAGGGGGGGGGGGGGCTCCTGAGCATTGCTTTGGGGTGAAACGTGGGGATCTGGGGTGCGCTTTGGGAGCCGGCCCCTTGCCCTGCCGCCTCCCCCCAGCTCCGTCCCGCCGGGGGGCTCGTGGTGGCTCCGGCGGCCGTCCCCAGGCTGGGGACATGCAGACCCCCCCCCCACCTCGTGCCCCCCCCCCGCCCCGGGGAGTCGGAGCCAGCTCCTTCCCCGGCGACGGGGCTTTTAATGTCCTTTTTCTTCTCTTTCAGAACATCTTTCAGATGGTCAGGTCACAGCAGAGGGACGCGGCCACTTAGCGCCCCCCACCCCCCCTCGCCCCCCCACCCCACCCCCCCGGCACGGAGGAACGTAACCCCCCCCACCCCCCCCGCCCCCCATTAACACTTAAAATTCTGTTATTGTATTAAAGCCCTTAAACTAAATATTATTAATAATAATACCATTTGTGAAGGTCAGTGTTTGTGGAGTTACGCAGCCGGGCTGGGGGGGGGGGGGGGGCTGGGCTGGGGGCAGTGGGGCTGGATGCCGGGGGGGGGCATGTGTCGTTTCCCCCCCCCCCCCGACGTGGGTCCCCCTCCCAAAGACGGACCCTGCTTTTATTTTTCTCAGCTGGAACTCGAGCCGGCGTCCGTTTGTCCTGGTCAGCCGTAAATATATCCATGGATGTTACCCCCCCCCCCCCCGACCACCCCTAAAAACTCTGGCTGTACGGCCCCCCCCCCGCACCCACGGACATTTATGGATTTCTTTTAAAAATCTCCCGGGGGGGCTTTTTAAAAAAACCCTAACTTTAGAGAGAAAAAAAAAAACAAACAAACAAACAACAAAAAGAGAAAAAAAGGGAAAAAAGCCGGGGTGGGGGTGTCCCAGGGCGATGATCCCCCCCCCCCCGGATCTCGACTCTTCACTTTAGGGTTTGGTGGGTTTTTTTTTCCCCCCCTGTGTTTTGGGTCGGTTCTGGGTGTTCTGGTGATGGGGGGGGGACGGGACATTGGACTCCGGGAGCGAGGGGACCCCGGGGGCTGGGATGGGATTTGGCGGGTTCCAGGATCCATCCCGTGGCTGAGCCCCCCCTCCCTTCCCCCCCATATTCCCCCCCCCAGCCCCCGAGAAGGGGCCGGCTGCAGCCGGGGATGGGGGGGGATTGGGGGGGGGGGGTGTGTGTGAATGGGGCCCAGGAGGAGAAATAAGGCAGAAAAGCTGCTTTTTCCCACTTTTGGGCTGGTTTCCATGTGCCCCCCCCCCAGCAGCTGGGGGCTGGGGTGGGGGTCATATTTGGGAGGTGCTGCTCTGCGCCCCCCCTCCCCCCCCCCCCAGGAGCAGAGCTGGAGCTCGGGCAAATTTGGGTGAGCATCTTGGTGCTGCTGGAGGCCCCCGGGGAGCGGGGGGGGGGTTGGGGGGCTTGGGGGGGGTTGGGGGGGGGGTGGGGGGCAGTGCCGAGCGGTGTTTCCCTGCGGTGGCTCAGTTTTGCCCTTTCTGCCCCTATTTTGGGAAGGGGTTTCTCTGTCCCTCATCGGGTCGGGAGAGGCCCCGGGGCCGGGATACTGGGATGTCGGGGTACCAGGATGTTGGGGTGCCGGGATACCGGAATGCTGGGATACTGGGATGTTGGGGTTGTGAGATGCTGGGGTACTGGGATGCTTGGATGTTGGGGTGCTGGGATGTGGGGGTACTGGAATGCCAGGATACTTAGCTATTGGGATGCTGGGGTGCTGGGATTTTGGGGTGCTGGGATACTTAGATGTTGGGGTGCTGGGATGCCAGGATGCATTGATACTTAAGGATAGTTAAGGATACTTAGATGTTGGGGTGCTGGGATACTGGGATGTCGGGATGCCGGGGTGCTGCTGGAGGAGGGGGCTCGCTGGGAACCTTTTGCTGCCGGGGAAATTTAGGAAAAAAAAAAACAAAAAACACCACGATTTAAAACCCAGCGGGGACCATCCCGTCCCCCCCCCCCCCGCCCCATCGGCATCGTTCCCGGCCTCCGCGCGGTTTTTGGGGTTCAGTCCCGGCCGCGCAGGGTCCCCCCCCCGGCTCCCGGGAGAGAGCGAGGGCCGGGAGCGGGGAATTAATTAGCCCAGCGCCGGAGTAATTGGATTTGCACTCGGCCGCTTCCCTGCCCCCCCTCCCCCCCCCCCCCCCCCGGGGCCGTTGTCCTCGGGAGCCCTGTGCCGGGGAGGGGGGGGCTGGGGGGGGGTGTGGGGTGCGGGGAGCCCCCCACCTCGTCCTCGCCCAGCGCTGCGGCCCATCCGTGACACGAAAGCGTCAGGTCTCAGCAATAATTCCCCCGTCCCCCCGTTCGGTTTGGAGCCGGTGAAACGACACCCCCCCACACCCTCCCCCCCCCAAACCTCCCCCGCCGACCCCTCCCCCGCCCCGATTTCGCTGCCATCGACACCCTCGGGAATTTATCGGCGGGAGGGAAAAATTGTCTTTTCGCTGCAGGAGCTGGTTGGGGGGTTTTTTTGGGTGGTTTTTTTTTTGGTTTTTTGGGTTTTTTTATTTGTGAGTCAGAAACGGGAAGAAAACCACAAAAAAAAAAAAAAAAAAAAAAAGGGGGGGAAAAAAATAAAAGCGCCGCCCCTCCCCCCTTTCCTCCCCCACCTCCTCCCCTCCCCCCCCCCTCCCCCTCCCCCCCCCCCCGGTGTCTCCTTCCCCGCTCTCTGACCGCGCCGCTCGTTTGGTAAAGTCACTTAGTGTAATTAATTGTAACATATTCTTTTAAATAAATTGATTTATTGATGAAACTACTGGGAACCGCCGCCGCGCTCCCCCCCCCCCCGCGGGCGCTGGGCCCGATCCTGCCCCCCTCCCACCCCCTCACCCCCCACCTTCTCCCACCCCCCCCGGTGCCCCTGGGTGGGGGGGGGCGGGTGGGTTTGGGGATGCTTCAGAGGCTCCTTTAAGCTTTAGATTTTTTTTTTTTTTTAAACTTATTTTATTTGACAGAAAAAAAAAAAAAAAGAGGAAAAAAAAATATAAGAGGAAAAAAAAAAATTAAATTATCCAAAGTAACCGCAATAAATAGCAAATAAGTTAAGCGGCGGCGTCTCAGCCGCAGACGTCAACTCCCGGGGGTCTGCGTCCCCCCCCCCCCCGCGCTAACGGCCCCGCGCCCCCCACCCCGTCCCACCCCCTAAATCAACTCAGCAGGTACCAAACCCCCCAAAAAGGGGGGAAAGAGAGAGACACACAACACCCCCCCCCCCCGCGCCCCCCCAACCCCCTTATGTACAGCGGGGAGCGGCGGGTGTAAACGTGGGGCTGGGGGGGCGGCTGCGGGGCTGGACGCTCCCCCCTCCCCCCCCCCCCGCCCCTCCCGTTTGGCTGGTGGGGGGGGCCCGGCGCACCCCGGTTTTGGCCGCTGTGGGTCCGGGCAGAGCCGGAGGCGGCGTGTCCGTCCGTCCCGGTGTCCGTCCCCGGTGTCCGTCCCGCCGCTCCGGTGGCTCCGGGTCCCCGCGGCTCCCCGGGGGGTGGGGGGCGGGGGGGGGGGGGGGGGGGGGGCCCGTGCCCGTCGCCCCCCATTTGGCTGGTTTGTGCCCGACACGTCCCAACTCCGGCCGCTCCGTGTCCATCCGGCACCGGACGAGCATCCCGGGGGGAGCATCCCGGGGAGAGCATCCCGGTGCTGGAATATCCCGGGAGGAGCCTCCGGGTGGGAGCGTCCCGGTGCCAGAGAATCCCGGTGGGAGCATCCCGGTGCCGGAATATCCCGGTGGGAACATCCCGGTGCCAGAGAATCCCGGTGGGAACATCCCGGTGCCGGAATATCCCGGTGGGAACATCCCGGTGCCAGAGAATCCCGGTGGGAGCATCCCGGTGCCGGAATATCCCGGTGGGAACATCCCGGTGCCAGAGAATCCCGGTGGGAGCATCCCGGTGCCGGCTGCCCCGTGTCCGTGCAGAGTCCGGGGGGCCCCGCCCGTGACCGTGACGTGGTGGGGGTGGGGGGTGCAGCCCCCCCCCCCCCCCTTCCGGTCCCGGTGCCCGTGAGGCGGGGGGGGGGGATGGGGGGGTGAGGGGGAGGGAAACTGAGGCAGGTTGGGGTGGGGGCGAAGCGGGGTGGCAGTGTGTGTCGGGGAGGGGGTCCCGCTGCGCCCTGGCACGGCCACCCAGGGGACCTGGGCGGGGGGGGGAGGGGGGGGGTACCCCCAACCGCGGGCATGTCCCCCCCCTCCCCTCGGCGGGACCCCCCCCCTCCCCGGCTTGGAGCTGGTTTTGGTCCTGTTTGGTGAGAAAAAAGCTCCAAGCAGGGTCCCCCCGGGGGGGGGGCAGGGCCCTGCGGGGAGCGGGGGGGTCTCGGGAGGGGGTGTGGGTGCCCCCCCAGGGCAGATTGGACCCGGATGCTGGGGGGGGGGGTGCTGGCACCCAGGGCCCACCCAGCCCTGCCTGGACTGGGATGGACTGGGGAGGGGTCCAGATCGGTCCTGGAGGGGGGGGTCCATCCTTCCTGAGCATGTGGGGGTCTGTGTCCCCCCCCCGGCAGGACCGAGCCCCCTGCGGGCACCGCTGGGGTTGGGGGGGGGGGGGGGGGGGGAGGCTGCTCTGCAATGGGGGGCACCCAAGGGTGCTGCTCCAGAGCCTCCAGACCTGGGTGGGGGGAAGATGGGGGGTATTAAGTAGAGCTGGGGGAGGGGGCAGGTGGGGCTCCCGGCTGAGGGGTGTCCCGGGGCGGGGGTGTGTGTGTCCCGGGGGGGGGGCTCACCGGGCTCAGTACGGCCGATTGGCATCTTTGGGCCTCTTGAGCTGCACCTTGAGGCGCTTCATGCCGATCTGGAAGCCGTTCATGGCCTGGATGGCCGCCTGGGCGCTGGCCGGGTTGTCAAAGCTCACGAAGCCTGTGGGGACAGCGGGGGACGCTGGGGGGGACGGGGGGGTGGCCACAACCCTCCCCTGCCTCTGCCCCTCCGCCCGGAGAGGGGTCTGCCATGGGGCAAGGTGGCCCCGTGGCATCTAGTGTGGTGTCCCTGTGCCCTGGTCATGGTGGCCCTGGCTGGAGCGTCCCTGGCCAGGGTGTCCCTGAGCCACGGCCATGGTGGTCCTGGCTATAATGTCCCTCACCGTGGTGTCCCCGTGCCCTGACTATCGTGTCCCTGGCCAGGGTCTCCCCAAACCCTGGCCATGGTGGCCTTGGCCATGATGTCCCCAAGCCCTGGCCATCATGTCCCTGGCCACAGTCTCCCCAAGCCCCAATCATGGTGTCCCTGGTCCCACTGTCCCTGGCCACAGTCTCCCCAAGCCCTGGCCATGGTGGCCCTGGTTGGGTTGTCTCTGGTCATAATGTCCCCATGCCCTCACCATCGTGTCCCTGGCCACAGTCCCCCCAAGCCCTGGTTATGGTGGCCCTGGCCATAATGTCCCCATGCCCTGACCATCATGTCTCTGGCCGTGATGTCCCCATGCCCTCACCATCGTGTCCCTGGCCACGGTCTCCCCAAGCCCTAGCCATGGTGGCCCTGGCCATGATGTCTCCATGCCCTGGCCACGTTGGCCCCCCTGTCCCCGGTGTCCCTACCGAAGCACTTGCTCTGGTTGGTGGCGCGGTCCACGAAGACCTTGGCGGAGATGACGTTGCCGAAGGGCAGGAACATCTGGAGGATCTCGGTGTCGGCGAACTCCTGGGGCAGGTGGTAGATGAAGATGTTACAGCCCTCGGGGCCTGCGGAGGGAGCGGCGTCACAGCGGGCGGGGGGGGCACCGGCCCCGCGCCCCCACACCCGGCCCCCCCACGCCCCCATGGGGACCCCGGACACCCCCCCACCATGGGCAACCCAAAACCCTGCCCTGCACCCACAGCCCCATGGGCACCCTCAGCCCAACCCCCCCCCCCACACTCCCTGCTGGGACACCCCCAAACCTCAATGGGGCACCTCCAAACCTCTGGGGCACCCCTAAATCCCAGTCGGGGGGGGGCACCCCAAACAATCCCCCCCCCAGGTCTCCTCCAGTCTCCCTGGGTCACCCCGAGCCTGGCAGCCTGGGGAGGGTCCCCTGGGGGGGTCCTAGGGATGGGGGGGGGGGGGTGTGTGTGTCTCCGAGGTGCTCTCACCTTCACGCTGCTGCTGCTGCGGGGGGGGGCGGGGGGGCGAGCAGGGGCCCCGGGGGGGCGAAGGCCGGGCTCACCAGCCCGTAGGCTGCCGGGTAGGCGGCTGTGCGGGGGGGGACACGGGGTCAGCCCGGCACAGGGGGGCACAGGCATCTCCCAGCACCCCCAGACCCTTCCCAGTCCCTCCCAGCTCCCCCCAATACCCTCCCAGTGCCCCCCAGTGCCATGAAATGCCCTCTCCAGCTCCCCTGTGCCATGCACTGCCCTTCCAGTCCCCCACAATGCCTCCTGTTGCCCCCCAGTGCCCCCCAGTGCCATGCAGTGCCCCCCCCAGCCCCCCCAATACCCCCCAGTGCCACACAATGCCCCTCCAGTCCCCCCCAATGAGTCCCGGTGCCCCCAATGCCATGCAATGCCCCCCAGCTCCCCCCAGTGCCATGCAGTGCCCCCCCAGCTCCCCCCAATGCCCCCCAGTGTCATGCAATGCCCCTCCAGTGCCCCCCAGTGCCATGTAATGCCCCCCCAGTGCCATGTAATGCCCCCCCAGCTCCCCCCAATGCCCCCCAGTGTCATGCAATGCCCCTCCAGTGCCCCCCAGTGTCATGCAATGCCCCCCAGTGCCATGTAATGCCCTCCCAGTGCCATACAATGCCCCCCACAACTCCCCCCAGCTCCCTCCAGTACCACGCACTGCCCCCCCCCAGTGCCCCCCAGTGCCCCGCACTGCCCCCCCAGCCCCCAGACCTGTGTAGTGCTGCATGCCGGCGTAGGCTTGCTGCAGGGGGTCCCCGGGGGCGGCGGGGCTCTGGGCTGGGGGGCAGAGGGGGCGGTCAGGGGGAGGGTTGGGGGGGTGGCAGGGGTGCGAAGTGGGGGGGGGGGGGGGGGCGGCAGGCACCTGGGAAGGGGGGGACCCCGCCGGCATAGACGGCCTCGGGGGCAGGGGGTCCCGCGGGCTGCGCCGGCACCGGGCTGTAGCCGTTGACGCTCAGGGGGGCCGCGATGGCGGGCACCGGGGTGGCGGCCATGGCCGGCGGCGTGCTGGTTCCTGCGGGGACACCCGCGTCACCCCCCCCCGCGGGGGCACCTCTTCACCCACCCCCCCCCACCATCTCCACCGTGCCCCCCAACCCCAGGTGGTCCCGTCCCTCCGTGGGTCCCTAATCCAGGTGTTTCCAGCTGTGGTGCCACTTCCATGTCCCTGTCCCCTCCCTGGGTGTCCCCACTCCTAGTGCCACCATCTCCCCGTGTTCCCACCCCACGTTCCCCGCCCCGTCTCCCCTTGTTGCCCCTGTGTGCCCCCCCATCCCCATTCTCATCTCCCCCATCCCGATGTCCCAGTGTCCCCATCCCCAATGCTACTCTCATGTCCCCATCCCCGGGCACCCCATCTCCCAGTGACACCCCACCATATCCCAAATTCCCAGACATCCCAGGACATCCCTGGTGTCCCCCATGTCCTGTGTCCCCAACCACAGTGTCCTATCCCCGGTGTCCCCATCCATGGTGTCTCCATCGACAGTGTCCCCCATCCCTGGTGTCGCCCATGTCCTGTGTCCCCGTCCACAGTGTCCCATCCCTGGTGTCCCCATCCATGTTGTCCACCATCCCTGGTGTCCTCCATTCCCAGGTGCCCCCATGTCCCGTGTCCCCATTCCTGGAGTCCCTGTCCCCCCGTGCCAGATGCCACCTACCTGAGGAGGGGGGCAGGGGGGTGGCGATGAGCCCGTTGGGGTTGACCGTGCCCATGTGCTGCATCTGGACGGCCATGGTGGCCATGGGGCTGAGGTAGGCCGAGTGGGCAGCCACCAGGGCCGCCTGCTGCTGCATCAGCTGTGGGGACAGCACCTGGCACCGGGCACTGGCCACCAGGGTCCCCTCCCGCAGGAGTGTCCCCCACCCCCGAGGAGGGAGACACCCCCCCCCCCGGCACCATGGTTGCCACCCCAGTGTCCCATCCTGGGCCGTGGAGATCCATCATCTCCCAGTGTCTGTCACCCCAGTGCCACCATCCTGGGCCATGGGGTCAATTGTCTTCCCACGACTGTCACCCCAGTGTCCCATCCTGAGCCACGGGGCCCACCCCACCATCCATCACCCCATGACCCCATCCTGGACCATGGGGTCCAGTGTCTCCCCAGCCCATCACCCAGTAATGACCCCTACCCTGGATTATGGGCTCCATTATGTCCTGCTACCTGTCACCACAAGACCCCATTCTGGACCCCAGGGGGGTCCACCATCCATGATGGACCCCCCCCCCATTATCTCCCAGTGTCCATCACCCAACGTCCCATCCACGATCAAGGAGGGGGTTCATCATCTCCCGGTGTCCATCACCAGACACCCATCACCCCAAGGACTTCAATCCTGGACCACGGGGGTCCAACCCACCCGCCCATGCCCATCCTGACCCCCCCCCCCCCCCCCGGCCCCGGGTGCCCCGTGCCCACCCTACCGCCTGCGTGTAGGCGCTGTAGGCCCCAAACTGGAGGGCGATGGGGCTGAACATGCCCAGCTGGCTGGCGACCTGCTGCATCCGCCGCAGGCCCCGCTCCTTCTCCGTGTCCGCAAACTTCACCACCAGGCTGGAGGAGGCGCCCTGCCAGGGGACACGGGGACACGCCGTCACCCGGGGCGGGGGGTGGCCACCCACGCTGGGCTGCTGGGACCCCCAGGGGACAACGGGGTGGGGATGATGATGGTGACAAGGATGGGGATGGGGATGGTGGTGAGGGTCACGATGGGGATGATGGTGGGGACAATGGGGATGATGGTGGGGATGATGGCGGGGATGATGGCGGGGATGATGGCGGGGATGATGATGGTGGGGATGATGATGGTGGGGATGATGATGGTGGGGATGATGATGGTGGGGATGATGGCTCCCATCTCACCGGCAGAGTGCGGCTCCCGTGGAGGGCGGCGATGGCAGCCTGGGCCTCCGCGTGGCTCTGGAACTTGACGAAGGCGCAGCCTGGGGACAGCGGGTCAGGACCAGGACAGGGATGGGGGCACCCACCTCTCCCGGGGGCACCCCCCGCCACGGGGACCATCACCCTCTCCCCCTCCATAGCACCCAGTGCCCCTGACTTGCCACCTGGGGACGGGGACAAGGGCCACTGTGTGGGGTGCCCTGAGCCCCTTCCATGCCCTTTGGACCCCCCCCTTGGGACCCCCCCATCACCTCCCCACAGCCTCCCTTGAACCCTCTCCCTGTCCCCCTCCATGGACCCTCTTAACCTACCCTGTGCCCCCTCCATCCCCCCAATTCACATCCCTGCCCCACAGATCCCCTCCTCCCCACCCCACGGAGCCCTCGGGGTCCCCAGCCCTGGTGTGCCCCTCCCCCCCCCCGGCCTCCCCCCAGCCCCCCACCTTTGCTGGTGCCGTCGGGGCCGCGCAGCACCGTGCACTCGTCGATGGTGCCGAAGGGCTCGAACATCTTCCGCACGTCCTCGTCCGCCTGCTGCTTGCTCAGCATCCCCACGAAGAGCTTGCGGTCCTCTGCGGGGACAGGGGGGTGACACGGGGACAGCGGGGTGGGGACCCCCCACACACACTGGGATGGGACCCCTCCCCCCGGGGACACAGTGATGGGATGGGACCCCTGGGATGGGGATATGGGGGACACCGTGATGGGCTGGGACCGCCGGGGATGGGGACCACCCCACCGGGCTGGGAAGCCTCTGGAGGATGGGGACTTGGTGGGGGTGCAGAGGTGGGGACACCCCCGGGATGGGGACAGGGATAACCCACCCTGGGGACAGACCCCCGGGATGGGGACACCACGCCTGGGTGACACCAGCCCTGGGGAGGGGATGGGGATGGATCTGGGGGAGGGGGGATATGGGGTGGGTCTGGGGTCTGGGGTGGGGGGGAGCACAGGGGCGGTTTGGGGACACAGGGGTTGGGGACAGGGCCATGGTGGGGGGAGGGTGCAGGGTTTTGGGGTGCCGGTACCTCCTCGGCTCTCACTGTCCGCCGGCTTCACCTGGATGGGCCGGTTCATCTGGGGGGGACAGAGAGAGGGGATGGGGACACAGCCCCCCCCCCACCCACCAGAGGGACCCAGGCGTCCGGTCGGGCACCCCCCACACCCTGTAAGTGCACGGATCCACCCCCCAAACCCCCCCCCCGCACCCCAAAGATGCTCCCGTCGCCATGGCAACCGCAGCCCTGCATCCCGTTACCCGGCAACGGGTACCGCGGCGACCGCCATTGGGGGGCCTGAGGGGCCCCAAAGATGCGCTAATGAGCACCCCCCGCCCCCGTTAATTAGGGGGAGATGAGCCCACCCCCACCCCCCCTAGCCCCGTAACCCCCAGAGACCGGGGGGGGGGGAAGGGCGCAGATGCCCGGTAACCATGGCAACGGCAGAATATGCTCCATGGCAACCGCCTACTCATCCCCAATTTACCCATCCCCGTTGCCCGGCAACGCTGCTGACATCATCAGCGCTCGCTATAAACAATGACGGGGATGGGGGGGGGTGCGGGATGGAGATTGGGGGGGGGCCGGGGAAGGGGGAGACCCCCAGGTCTGCCGTCACCCCACCCCTCCCTCCCCCCGGGATGGGACCGAGCCGGGGGGGGGAGGCAAGAGGGATGCGGGGAGGGCGCGGATGCTGGGGGGCGGGGGGGCCGCTGTGCCCCATCACAGGGGGTTGCGGGGGGGCCCGGGGGGGCGGTCTCAGCCCCAGCTGACCCCAGGCGGCCCCTTTCCCCCGCCGAAAGCGAAGGTGGCCCCAACCTACCCCCCCCGCCCCCCGCCCCAGATGGTGCTGGAAATGCCCCCCCGGGGGGCACTAATCCCCCCTAATCCCCCACGGGGCCGGGATCAGCCCTGGCCGGGGCGGGGGGGGGGGGGACGACGGGAGGGGAGGATGGCACCGGACACCCAACACCCCAAATTGCCCCAGGACCCCCCCAGCATCACCCCCAGCCCCGAGGCCACGGGGTGCGGGGGGGTGCGGCCCATCCCCATCCCAGTGCGGGGGGGGGCAGCTGTCAGGGCGGCACCGCCCCTAATCCCCCCCCCCCCAATTACCCCCCCTCCAGCAAATCCCCCCCCAGGATTTACAGCCCCCAAATCCCCGGATTATCCCGGCGAAGCCAAATCTCCCCCGGGGCCGGCGGGACACGCGCAGCCTGGCCTAGGGGGGGGCCACTGACACCCCTACACCTCCCCCCCCCCCGGCGACCCCCAAACCTTCCCCACAACGCCACGGCCACCCGGGTCCCCCAGCACCCACGACGGGGGGGGGGTATGGGGTGGAGGGGGGAGCTGGGTGCTGGGATCCCCCCCCGAGCACCCCAGCTGCAATGGGGGGGTGGGGGGCACGCAGACGCCTGGGTTCCCCCCCCCTGGCTTTGTTAGCTCAGCTGCCCGGTGCCCGCCGCTCGCCTGGCAACGCTTCATTAGCGCCAGGCCTTCGTTAGCGCCAGGCCTTCGTTAGCGCCAGGCCTTCGTTAGCGTCTCCAGGCGACGCGGCACCCACCCACTATTTATAACCCCCCCCTCCCGCCGGCAGATGTTCGTGGGGTGTGTGTACACCCCCCCACACCCCCCTCAAAAGGTGGGGGCCCTGAGGCTGGGTCCCCCCAAGGATGGGGGACGGGGGAGAGGGGGGAGAGGAGGGGAAGGGGGGGGTGGGTGTCACGGGGGGGTCCCCACTCACCCCCGGGAGGGTTTTCTGCTCGTGCAGGGCGCTCTGCGCCTTCAGGGCCGACTCGCGGGCGCAGTAGGTCAGGAAAGCGCATCCTGGGGAGAGACGGGATGGGAGGGGGGTTGGGGGGGGCAGGACCCCCACGGCCCCATCGGGCACCCCGACCCCCTATAGCACCCGGATCCCCTATAGCGCCCAGAGCCCACAGCCCCATACGGCCCCCAGAGCCCGTATGGCATCTGGAATCCACCTCCTCTGGCACCCAGACCCCCCCCCTGTAACACCCAGACCCCCCCCCTGTAACACCCACAGACCAGGGCCCCTATAGTACCCGGACCCCCCTATAGCACCCAGACCCCCCCTATTTTGGGGTGGTGCCGGGGACCTTCAGCCCTGGCCCCCCCGGCCCAGGTGGGGGACGGGGAGAGGCCCCCGAGGCCTGGGGCAGCCTCAGCAGTGGGGGGGGGGCCAGTGCCCCCCTGCCCCCCTCCAGCCCGGGGGGTGCTGGGCATCCTGAGCCCCCGAGCCCCCTGTTCTGCTCTCCGGGTGCCCGTCACCCCGGCCTCAGGCCTGCGTTTGCCCCACACCCCCCCGGGGCCCAGCTGGGGGGTCCAAGCATCCCCCCGGTACCGGGGGACGGGGTCAGGTATATGGGGGGGGTGTCTCTGCCTTGGAGAGACCCCCCCCCACGCCGTGGGCAGCACAGCCCTGTCACCACTGGACCCCCCCCCAGCACCCCCCACCCACCGCACTCCCCCCTAACACCCCCATCTCCCACCCCCCCACCCCCCCGCTGTCACTCCCCCCCCCCATCACCCATCACCGCAAACACCCACCCACACGACACCCCGCGCCGGGCACCGCCGAACGCCCACGGTGCCCACAGCGCACCCACGCAACAGCCCCCCCCCCCCCAACACCCCCCCCGACACCCTGGCACAACACCCCCACCCAACACCCCCACCCACGGTACAACCGCACCCGCGGCACCGACACCGGGGGGTGCCCGGGAGAGGGGGTGATGGGGCCGTTCCCGGTGCCGGGGGGCCGCTCCCGGTGCTGGGGGGGCTCCTCCCGGTTCCCGGTGCCGAGGCCGTTCCCGGTGCCCGTTCCCGCTGCTGGAGGGGCCGTTCCCGGTTCCCGGTGCCCGTTCCCGGGGGCTCCTCCCGGGGCCTGCGGCTGTACCCAGCTCCCGGTTCCCGTTTCCCGGTGCCGTGCCTGACTCCCGGGGCCCCGCCAGGCTCCCGGTTGCCCATTCCCCGGTGGGCTGCGTCGATGCCCGGTTCCCCGGTCCCGGTGCCCATCCCCGGTTCCCCGGTGCCGGTACCTTTGTGCATGCCGGTGTACTTGTCCTTGATGACGGTGAGCTCGTAGATCTTCCCGAACTGCTCGAAGATGGGTTTCAGGTCCTTCTCCTCCAGGTGCCGCGGGATCTGCCCCACGAAGAGTTTGATGGCGTCGGGCTCCTTCATGGGGCCGCCGGGGGGGGGCCGGGCCCCGGGGCCGCTCCCGCCGCTGGCTGCGGCTCCCGCTATCGCCGGGGCCGTTCGCCGGGGCCGCTCCCGCCGCCCGCCTATCGGCTCCCCGTCGGCGGCCGCCCGGTGCCCGGTGCCGGCCCGGCCGCGGCGCACACAAAGGACGAGGCGGCCCCGGGGCTCGGCTCGGCTCCGGGGACGGGGCGCGGCGGGGCGGGGGCAGCTCTGCCCGGGGGGCGGCGCTCCCGGCGCTCCCGGTGGGTCCCGGCGGTTTCCCGATGGGGTTCTCCCGAGCGGCGGATCCCAAATCCCGGCGGCCGCCCTCAGCGCCCGGCCCCGCCGGTACCGCCCGCTCGCCGCCCCGGTGCCCCCCCGGGGGGGCCCCGGCCCCGGTACCGGGCGTGGGGGGGGGGGGGGGGAGGCGGCTCAGCACCCGGCCCGGCCCATGGCGGCCGCACCGACCGCGCTTCCCGAGAGCCCCGGCGGCGGCGGCGGAGCCCCGCGCCCGCTGCGCCCCGGCACCGCCACCGGCACCGGCTCCCGACGGGCCCGATCCCGCTCGCCGCTTTTCTTCCCCGGCCGGGGCCGCCCCGCCCCGCCCCGCCCGGCGCTGATGTCAGAGCGGCACCGGGACCGCCGACCGGGACCGGGCACGGCAACCGGGATTAGCAACCCGGGTACCGGCACCCCGGGATTGCGAACCCGGCACCAGCAACCGGGTACCGGACACCGGGTACCGACAACCGGGTACCGGACACCGGCACCGCCAAGGGACCACCGGAACCGGGCACCGGCAACCGGTTACGGGCCCCGCCTCGCCCCGGGGCTCCCGGGGGGCGCGCGCACGCGTGTCCGTGTCCGTGTACACGGCGGGGGGGGGGGGGGGGAGTCCCCGCGTCCGCTCCCGCTCACACACCCCCCCCCCGCCGGGCGCTGTCCCCGGTGCTGAGCGGCGGCGGGGCCCACGGAGCGCCCCGGGGGGGGTGGGGAAACACGGGCACAACCTGACACCCCCCCACACACTCCACCCCCCCCCAATCCCCGGTGTCACCCCGCCGGTGTCACTCCCCCCCCCCCCCCCGGTGTCATTTTCCCCCTCCCCGTGTCGCTCCCCTCCCGTGTCACCCCCTTTCCCGTGTCAACCCCCCCCCTCCCCCGTGTCACCCCCCACGCAGCCCCCCCCCCCCCGTATGTCACCCCCCCGTATGTCACCCCCACCCCCCGTTGCCATGACGACGGGCCGCTCTGGGCACTGCCAAGATGGCGTCGCCACAACCACCGCGTCTGTTCCCCCCCCCCCAGTGCCGTGGGGTTGCGGGTGAGGGGGGGGCAGGACACCCCCCCGGGACACCATCACACGCGGGTAGGGCGGCGGTGACCCCCCCCCAGAGGCTCTGGGGGACACCCCACAGTGCTGGATGGGCAGGGGGTCTGGGGGGGGGTCTGGCATGGGGTGACCCACGGGTGACAGTGCCGTGTCCCCCCCCCAGCAGTAAGCAGTACCTTTGCCCCCCCCCCCCCCCCCGAGCCCTGCTGCTGCTGGGGGGGGGGGGGGGGCTTCCTCAAGTGAGACACCCCCCCAGGTATTACACAAAAACCCCTTTATTACCCATTTTCCATTGCGGGAAATGGCACAGAACCAGCCCCTTTTCCCCCAAAACCCTGTGCCCCCCCACCCTACTGCCCCCCCCTTCCCATCCTTCCAGGGAGCTGCTGCTCCGGCGACATCCTGGAGTCCGCTGCAGGTGAGGGGGGGCCCTGGGGGGGTCCTCCCTCTGCCCCCCCCCCCCCCGGAACTTCATGCAGCCGGAGCTGCGGGATCCAGGCAGAGCTGGGGGGGCACCGGGGGGGTTGTCTCACTCCAATTACAGGCAGCAAGACACCCCCCACCACCACCCGGTGCCGCTGCGGTGTCACTGTCCCCGGGGGGGGCAGGGGAAGGTGCCACGGGGGGGGTGGGCTGCATTGGGGGGGGCGTATGGGGAGCCCCCAGGCAGCCAGACACCCCCCCCACCATTATCCCACCCCAGAAGGGGACCCCCACCACGCTCCGAAAACACAGAGCCCTTTATTCCGTGCAGCCGGGAAGGGGGGGGGGGGCACACAGGAACGACCCCCCCCGCCCCCGACAGACCAGTGCAGGGGGGAGCCCCCCAAGTTCATTCTGGAGATACCCCCTCCCCCCCGTTTCCAGGCACCACACCGGTGCTGGGCACACACCGGGTCCGGGGGGGTGTCGGGGGTCCCGGGGGCGTGTCGGGGGCCCCGTGGGGGGGTCCGTGGCCCCCCCTCGCCCCCGGCTCAGAGGAGCCCCTCCCTGCGAGCCTCCAGCTGGGCCTGCTGCTGCGCCAGCCAGTGCTTGTAGCGCTTGGTCTTGGGCCGCAGGAACTTCACCACCGACATGGGCACCCGCACCGTCTCCAGCCCGTTCACCTGCGGCACGGGACGGGGGGGTCACGGTGGGGAACCCCCCCCCCCGACACCCCCTGGGGTCACCCCGCACCCCCCAGGGATGGGGGGAGTGGCTGCGGGGCTCCGGCTTGAGGCTGCTCCTCCTTTTCTCTCCCCCCATGGCAGCTCCAGCCCCAAATCCTGGCGGGATCCGAGCTCAGGGAGATGCGGGGGGAGATGGGAAGTGGGGGGGGAAAAATGGGGGGGCCCCTCACCCCTTCCCCACAGGCTGGGGGAATCGGGCACAGCCAAGGAAGCGCCGGTGGCCATGACATGGATGCGGTGCTGGCTCCGGTCCCTGGAGGGGCCGGGAAGGAAAAAGGCTGCACGGCAGGGGGGGCGAGGGGGGAGAGCTCAGCTCTATCTGGGGCACGGCGACGGGGGGGGGGGGGGGGAGTGCTCCTTGGTTATTTTTTAATAAAAAACAAAACCCCACAATATTTCCGCTCCTCACACCCTGTGCCAGTGGACGGGCCTCGCTGGCGCAGCATGGGGACCCCCCGGGAGGTGGGGAGGGGTCTGCGGGCGAGGGGACATGGAGGGATGGGGGGGGGTCCGTGCTGGGGATGGAGGCGGGGGGGGGGACAGGCGGAAGGGCCGCTCGCTCACCGTCACGTCGCACCAGTACTCGCCCCAGCGGGTGATGGGCTCCTCGGGCAGCCTCAGCGCGTGGGGAGGGACGAACACCCGCAGCTAGGGGAGAAGAAGAAGAGGAAGGGGATGAAGGCTGGGGAGGGGGGGGGGTGGGCAGCTCACAGAGAGGCCCCCCAGCCCCCCCAAAGGCAAAGCTGCCAGGCCCTGCGGTGCCGTGGGAGGGACGGCGGCCTCATCCCCTGATTTATCACCTTCCTCCCTTAATCCCGTTAAGGTTTTAAACCCGCGGCTGAGCGGCTCCCGGCACGTGTCCCGGCTGAGCCCCGAGCCAGCCCCAGCCATGCCGCGGCCTCCGCAAACCCCTTCCGTGGCACATTCCCCGGGATCCCGGCCCCCACAGCCGACTCCTGCCGCTCCGCTCACGCCCGGGAGCTCCCGGTACCGGCAAAGGGCTCCCAGGGGAGGCAGAGGCAGCTCCGGGCACCACCGTCACAAAAAACTCACGTTTTTGAAGAAGTGCCGAGCCACGATTTCGTTGTTGAGCTCCCACTTGACGTTGTTTTTCATGCCCACCTCCAGGCGGCAGCTCTTGAGGAAGCGGACTGTCTGCAAAGGGCGGGGAGGGAGGTGTCGGGGTACGGGGGGGTGCCCCCACACGCTCAGCCCAGCCCCGGGGAGCGCAGGCAGACGCAGGCGTGGGCAGCTCCTCTCCTGGAGGGAGAGGTTTCCCGGCGCCCGGCCAAGGCTTGGCGCTTTCCAGGACTCGGGGGTGTCTCGAGAAGAGCTCGAGACCCGCCGGTGCCCCCCATCTCGGCTCACCTTCTCCCCGCTCTGGGTCTGGAGCACCTCCAGCTTCCCTTCCTGCCGCAGCTGCGGGGAAAAGAGGAGGCAGGAGAAGAAATAAAAAGGGGGGTTCGGCAACACCGCGCCCTGGCAGAGCCCGGGGGGCTCCCCCGCCATCACAAACCCATCATTAACGCGCGGAGGTGGGTCTGGGGGGGCTCGGCTGTTGGTTAAACTCGGTGTTATCTACCGAGCCGAGACCCTTCAGGTGACACCGATGGTTCAGCGAGATCCTGCAACCGTATCTCCAGGGCAATGGGCAGATCTCACCCCCCAAACCCCAAACGCGGGAGTGGAGGGAGACGGGGAGGACCCCACCGAGAAAGCCACGCTTTCAATCCTGGTTTCCAAGTGGGGACGGGGATAAAACCGCCCCAGCTCACCTTCTTCTCCTCCTCGAACATCTTCTTGTTCTCCGGCGAGGCGTAGACGGCCAGTCCCTGGGGCAGGAGCTTGTTACGACCCACGTGTTTCTTCACGCTCACCACATCCCCCCGGTTCCCCAGATCTGCAGGGAGAGGGGAGCAGAGGCGACGTTAGTGAGGCTGGAGACAAACCCCCCCCCCAACCCTGCAGGAGCCCTCAGGCTCCATCTGAAGGAGGTTTGAAGACGATGACCCCAAATGCCACAAAATTATTGTTTTTGGGGGCTCTGCAACCCTCAATCCTCCCACAGCCGGAGGGATGACTCCCCACCACCCCCGAATCATTGGAAATGGGACCTAATGGGGGGGATCCTGCCTCTCCCCGAGGTGGGCGAGGGCAAAAGGGGACAGAAACCGAGTTAACAACCAGTGACAGGGGACGACGTACTCTCCACTGACTGGGTGAGGATCAGCTCCAGCTCCCCCTTGGGCAGGTGCTTGGTGTCCTCCAGCAGCCGGTAGATGCGGTGCCTCCGGGGGTGCAGGCGCGGCGGCCGCCCCTCCTTGCTGAGCGGGACCTGCCACCACCGCTCCACCACCACCGTGTCCTGCCCGGGACCGGGACCGGGGCGGGGGTCAGCCCGGGGGGCCAGCGACCCGGCCCCCTCCCGCCAGCGAAACCCGCTCCGTCCCGGGGAGGAGAGACCGAGGCGAGAGGAACCCCCTTCTCCTCCCCGGTCACCCCATCTCTCCCCGTCCCACACCAGAGCCGCCCCTCCCACGGGGACACGGTGGCTGCCCCCTCCGTCACCCCCAACAACCCCCCCCTTGCCCTCTCGTACTTTATTAAACGCTTCCTACGCCCCATACAACCCCCCACACCCCCATACACCCCACCAGACCCCCATACACCCTCAACACCCCCATACAGACCCGCTGCACACCCCTCCACTCCCTCGCACCCAACAGCCGCCCCCCAAGCGCCCCCGCTCCCCTCACCGACACCCCCGTACCCTCCCCCCCAGAGCCCAAACGCGCCCCCAAACGCCCCGGCAGCCCCCCCCACACACCCGGTGACGCCTCCCCGGCCCTCACCCGGCTGTGGCTGAGGCTGAGGGCCCGGCTCGCCGCCCGCAGCAGGAGGCCGCAGCCCCCCGCCGCCCCCCGGCCCAACATGGCCGCCCCCTTCGTGCCGCCGGCGCCGCCCGAGGACCCCGCGGGGCTGCCCGCTGCGCGCCTGAGCCCAAGGGCCCCCTCCCGCGCCTGCGCAGACGGGTACCGCCGGGGCTGCCCGTCGCGCGCCTGCGCAGAAGGGTCCCACCGGCCCCCAAGGACCCCACCGGGGGCTGCCCGCTGCGCGCCTGCGCCCAATGCTCCCAGTCGGGAGCCCGGTACCTCCAACTCCACCCTCCCCCGGTCCCCGGTAGCCCAGACACCCCCCCGCCCCGTGGTGGCCCCGGGCACCCGTTCCCCGGGCCGTGTACCCATCATGGCAGCTCCCGCTTCCCCCAAAACGAGGGAACACCACCCCCCCCCTCCCCAAACCGGGAGCTCCCCCCGGTTCCCAGTTCTCCCCTGACTGGTCCCAGTTCACCCAACGCCGCCCCCTCCACCCCGGGAACACAGGAGCTGGGAACCGCCCCCCTCACCCCCCCATGGAGCCCCGGGGGAACTCCCTGTGTCGGGAACGGGGGGATGCCGGTGGCCGTGGCTCCCGGTAACCGGGGCTGCGGTGCCGTTCAGGCAGGGAGGGGACAAGGAGTTCCAAAACATTCAATTTTATTAAATCAGGGCACCAACGCGGTGTCTTCCCCTCGCCACGGAACCGGGCTGGGGCAAAAACAATCCAAGGGGAGCCAGCAACCGGGACCGGGACCAACCGGGAGCTCCCGGAGACCCGCCCGGTAACGGCAGCACCGCCATCACCGTCCCTCGGCGGAGCAGAGCCCCGGTTATCCCGGGGAGGGGACACAGCCCCGCGGCCAGCACGGCCGTTAAGATAGGAAGAGCACCGGTAACCACTGGAGACAAACCGGGATGAAAATGGGCACCGGATCCCGGTGGGGGCATCACGAGGGGCTGCTCACCGTCCTCCCGCCGTCCCCACCGTCTCCAGCACCGGCACCTGCACAGAACAGGGGGTCAGGGGGAACCCCGGTGCTTCGGTAGAGGCGGTTCAGGGAACACCATCCCGCCATCCCGCAGCTCCCGAGGGAACCGGCCACGGGGACCGTATCGGCTGCCACCCCCCACGGCGGCACGTTCCCGGTGTAACTGGGCACGTTCCCGGTGTTCCCAGCGCAGGGGCCTTACCCAGGAGGCTGACGCAGGCCGGGGGGGTCTCACTGGGACTTTTCCGGGGCTCCAGGGAGGCATTGGTGCCGTCCTCCTGCACCGGGAAGAGCCGTGTTAACCGTCCCCCGGCAGCAGCGGGGCTGGCTCCCCCCGGTGAAACGGGGCGGGGGGCCAAGCCGCCGGCTGCGGGGCCGTGTCTGCTCACCGGGGGGTCCTGGGTGGGCTGTGGGGGGCCGTCCCCCACTGCCCCTTCCTCCTGGGGAGCGGGGATGGCGAAGCCCAACCGCACCAGTTCGGCGCCGACGTCCAGGTTCTGCGCCGAAAGGAGACGGGGATGGAGCCGGGGGCAACGGGGATGGAGCCGGGGGGATTTGGACGGGGGTGTGGGCTCACCTCTCCGTGGCGGACGTCGTAGAGCCGGACGTTGGGCCGCGGGCAGAGCCCGGACTGGGCGTAACTGGAGATTTTTGCCAGCAGCGGTTTCCACTGGGCGCAGTGGGTGAGTCGGTCGAAGGCGTCCAGCGCTGCCTCTTCCCAGCCGGGCCCTGCCCCGGGGGTTAACGGGGAGCGGAGACCCCCCCGCCCCGGTTAGAAGGGGATGACCTCTGAGGGGCTGAATCCAGCCTCCCCCCTGCCCCCCCAGGGATCCCCCCCCTTCTCACCGACGGGCACGATCCCGGCCAGGCTGCACTCGATGGCCTGGAAGGGCAGGCTCAGGAAGTCGCTCCTGGCAGGGGGATAAAGCCACCGTCACACCGGAGGGGAAACCACCGTGTCCCACTGGGCTCTCCCTGAGAGGACACCCCCCCCTCGGCCACCCTCCCCGGCTCCCCGGGGCTCCCCCCGCCACCAAACACCGAATCACCCCCGTTAACCCCTCCGGCGACGCAGCCCCAAGCCCCCGCCACCCTTCCCCGGGGAGGTTAAACCACAGCCCCCCTTCTCTGTGTGTCGTATCCCACCCTCCCCCCCCCCAAAGTTGACATCCCCCACTCACCTCAGGGCTCGCAGCGCCTCGCGGGGGGCCTCCCCGTTGTCCCCAAAATCCACGTAGTAAAGGTCAAAGTTGCCGTTTTCCAGCCTGCCCAGGACGCGGGCTCGGTACCACTCGCTGTCGTCGGCGTAAGGGGCGGCCACAATGTCCCCTGCCTGGACGGTGGAGAGCTCTGCCTGGGGAGGGGGACACACGGGGCGGGTGACATCCCCGGGGGGGCCAGGGGACCCTCGCGGGGGGGACGGACGGGGGACGGGACGGACACGGCGCCCCGGTGGGTCTCACCGCACAGCCGCTGCCCTGGTAGTACTGGCCCATCTCGGCCATCAGCTTGTCCAGCTGCAGGCTGCGGTGGCCAACGATCTGGACCCAGAAGTGGTGGGGGTTCTCCGTGGCCGAGACGTAAACCTCCAGGTGCTCGTCGGCCTGGAAGCTGAAATCGGGGCTGGGAACTGGGGGAGAGGAGCGGGGAGCCCCGGTGAGAGCCGGAGGGGGCGGCCGAGGGGACACCCCCCCCCCCCCCGACCTCCCAATGCTACAGTTTGAAGAAGCCACAACAATTTGTTGTCGTCGTTTAGACAATTATTCTATCAACCAATAATCCGCCCCGACTTGGGAAAGGGAGTCGGAAAGAGCAAGGAAACCCAAGCGTAGAAATATAAATTTAATAGAATACTACTAAATAATTAGCATTAATAATACTGAAGAACCTACATTGACCCCGATACCAACATAAAATATATGAGGATTATACTCAGGGTCTGGCACCGGGGCAAGGAGTTCTCGGGATGGCAGTAGGGAGAGAGAATTCAGCAAAATTTCCTAATTTCTACGGAATGTGCCGTTCATGGGATGAACGTCGGCAGCTCGGGCCCGGCGCCCGGGTCTCGCTCCTCCTCGTCCCCGCACCTGGGGAGGCTCGAAAACACCGAGACCTTGAAACCCACCCCCCGGAGCTGGCTGTGAAATAAATATCATCACAAACTCGAGATGCTGGAGTCTTCTAAAAGTGCGGTTTTCCGCAGCGTTAGAAGAGACCTGACTGAAAAGTAAAATCACTGAAAGAGAAACGGATCCTGTGTCCTTCAAACGGGGACACCCAGCACCAAGAAAACAGCTCCCGACACCCTGCAGGTCCCCGAGGGACCTGAATAAATGTGTGTCCGTCCCCCCTGGGGACAAGCCAAATGCTTCTCTTACCCTCAAATTTGGGCACTGCGGCCTCAGGCCCCACCGCCGGCTCCTCCAGCTCCTCGCTCTCATCCTCCAGCTCCTCCTGGCCCAGGAGGGAGCCTTCGCCCCAGGAGGAGCCCCCATCTTCCTCCCTGGGCTCCGGTGCCCCGTCGCGGAGCGGCTCCAGCTCCCTCCGGCTGCCCAGGGGCTGCTTGCGCTGGCACCGCGTCGCCGCCGACTGCGCCAGCTCCTTTCGGAAGGCGTCCTCTTCCATCAGCTTCTCCATGATGAGTTTCTTGGGGGCGGGGAGGGCAGGGGGGCAAAAGAGGAGAGGGTTGGGCTGGGGGGCCGAGGCGCCCCCCAACCCCGCGGCCTCCCGCTCACCTTGGCGGCCGCCACCTCCTTCTGCGTCCCCGAGAGCTGGATGACCCTGACGGGGGCCAGCCCGGCCTCAGCCTCCCGCTCGCACAGCACTTTGGCCCCCGAGCTGCGGCAGATGCCCCGCACCGTCTCACCCCCCCGGCCTGCGGGAGACAGAGCCCCGGGGAACCGGGGAAGAGCCGGTTCAGGGCAGGAACCAGCCTCGGCTCCCCAGGGAACCCGGGCGGCTCAGGCCATCGGGGCTTTTGTGCCACCACGGACACCGAGCGGGTAAATTGGTGACACCCCCCGCTGTCCCCTGCCTCCCCCGGGGGGTGTTGTGGAGGTACCGATAATCCTGCCCACGGCTCTCTGGGGCACACAGAGCTGCTCCGACACCGGGGTGCTCTCGGCCACGATCTGGTGGATGGCGGCTTTCGCCCGGCAGACCTGGCCGGGGGAGCCCGAGATGAGCAGCGCCGTCTCCTCGCCCTCCTCCTCTCTCTCCACGTCGATGTGAGCCCCCGTCTCCTGCCGTAGCTGCGGGCGCAGGGTGGGACTGGCATTTACTGGGGCTCCCGGTGAGCTTGGCCTCTCCCTGTCTCCTCCTCCCACCCCCCCCAGCCCCCGCCGAGCGGGGTGGCCTCCAACGCCCCTCACCTTCTTGATGGTGGCTCCTTTCCGGCCGATGATGGATTTCATGGCCACCCGGGGGACCTGCACCTCGATTTCCAGCTCCTCGTCTCCCACAAAGGTCAGTCGCTCCTCTTGGGGGGGGGGAGGGAAACAGTGGGGTGACGGTGACGGGTACCCCCAGCCACGTCCACCCACCCCGGGAGAGGGATGGGAACACCTCCGGGGGGGGGGTTTACAAACAGCACAAGGGGCATTCAGAGCTGCTCCAGCAGCCCCCTGTCCCCCCCAGCAGCCCCCTGTCCCCCCCAGCAGCCCCCTGTCCCCCCTAGCAGCTCTGAGAACCCCCGGGGTGTTCCCTCAGTACCCCGGGGAAGGCGAGGGGAGGCCGGGGAACGGGGCAGGCGGCTGGGGACGCCCCGGAGGGGGGTGCTGCGACACCCACCTCGGCTCTCCCGGTAGCGGCGGTACACGATGTAGAGGACGGTGGCGCCGGCCGGAACCCCCAGGAGCACGGCAGCTTTCTGCAGCGTCGTCAGGCTGCTCCAGTAACCCCTCGCCGCCGCCATCGCCGCCGGCGCCTGGGGAGGGAGAGGCGTTACCGGCAGCCAGGCCCGGGACCGGGGAAGGGGGGCCCAGGCCGAGCCCCCCCCACACCGGGGGACCCTCCACCGCCTCCCTCCCGCCCACACACCCGCTGCCCAGCCCTCGGCCCCCCGCGGGACAGGCACCCCGGACCGAGCCCGCCTCAGACCCGCTCCCGCCGATGCAGGCCGCGGCCTCCCGCCGCCCGCCGAAGGAGCCGCCGCGGCGGGTGGGCACCGACCCCCTCCCGCTCCCGCCGCCTCCCCGGGCGGCCTCAAGCTACCTGGGGAGCCCGCTCCCGGCGTTGCAGCCCTGGGGAACCGGCCCCGTCCCGGTTTCCCCCCCCCGGTCCCTCCCGGTCCCTCCCGGTCCCGCCGCCCTCGCGCCGCCGCCGCCTCCCGCGCGCCGCCGCCGCTAGCCCCGCCCCCTCCCTCCGCCCCTCCAATCGCAGCGCCGCTCCTCCCCGCTCCACCAATCAGCGCCGAAGGAGCGGCGGCCAATCCCCGGGGGCGGGAAGGGGAGGGAGGAGAGGTGCGAGGGGGCGGGGCGCAGCGCCCGGCCTGGGAATAAAGCGGCCAATCCGCGCCGGGCGGCGGCGGGCTGCAGCCAATCAGCGAGCAGCGGAGGGGAGCGGAGGGGGGGCGCTCGGACCCGCCCTAAGCCGTGAGTGACGGGCGGGGTGCCCAATAGAGAGGCGGGGAGGGGGCTCTGCCCCGCCCACGAGGCCCGGTGTGGCCGTGGGGTCCCAGGGGCGTTCGCGGCGTGGCCGGTGTCACCCGGGGCCACCCCCGTGTCTCACACACATACCCCCCCACACACCCCCCCCCGGTCCGTGTTTCCCGGGGCCCCCCGCGCCGCCGCTCCCCCCCCACCCCCCCATGATGGAGCCCACGGACGCGCTGTCCCCCCCAAAAAACCTTTATTCCCCCCGGTACAGCCGCGGCGGGGGCTTTCTCCTCGGGTGACCGAGCATCACCGGGGGACAAAATCCCACCGGGTGCCGGAGCCCCGCGGGATGCGGGTCCCGTCCCCCCCCCCCGGCCGTGGGAGCACCCCCGGGTGCCCGCACCCCCCGTCCGCGGGTTCAGGGGGGGGTGTCCGTGCGAGGGCGGCGGGAAGGGGGGGGCTCAGCGGGGTCCCTCGGGGTCGCCGGCGAAGAGCTCCCGGTAGAGCGGGGGGAAGGCGACGTGCAGCACCCCGGGGCGCGGGCGCAGGAAGGCCTGGAGCTGCTCCACGTGCTGCGAGCACAGCGCCCGCAGCCGGCCCTGCGGCGGCAGCTGCCACGGGGACACGCGCCTGTCACACGCCTGGCACGCCAGGGACACGCGTGTCACACGCACACGGAGGGGACACGCACCTGTCACACGCCTGGCACACCAGGGGACACGCAACACACACACACACGGATGGGACATGGGCCCATCACACACCTGGCATGCTGGGGATACGCGTGTCACACGCACATGGAGGGGACATGCGCCTGTCACATGCCTGCCACCTCAGGGGACACGCACACACACGGAGGGGACATGGGCCCATCACACACCTGGCACACCAGGGGACATGCACGTCACACACACATGGAGGGGACATGGCCCCATCACACATCTATCATGCCACGGGACACGTGTGTCACACACGCATGGAGGAGACAGACACCTGTCACATGCCAGCCACCTCAGGGGACACGCAACACGCACACACACATGGAGGGGACACGGGCCTGTCACACATCTATCCTGCCAGGGGACACGTGTCTCACACACACACACAGGGGACATACATGTCACATGCATGCACACAGAGGGGACATCACATGCCCACCACACCCCCGCCACGCCGGGGGACATGCCCCACACATGCACACGGAGGGGACACACGTGTCACAGCCCAGGGCACACCCCCCCTGCCCGTGGCAGCTCCCCCCCGGTCCCCCAGGTCCCCCCCGGTCCCCGTGTCCCCCCCGGTCCCCGTGTCCCCCCCGTCCCCGCACCCTGGCCAGCAGCCCCTCCCGGTGGGTCCGGCGCAGCAGGAGGCGGAAGGCGACTTCCAGGTGTCCCTGCAGCCGGGCCACCTTGGCCTGTTCCTGCAGCCACGGCCGGTCTGGGGACGGGGACACGGGGGGGTGACGTGGGGATGGGGACAGGGATGGGAGGGGATTGGGATGGGGACAAGGATGGGTTGGACACGGGGACAAGGATGGGATGGGATTGGGATGGAGACAGGGTGGGGACAGGGGTGGGAACGAAGAAGGATGGGGACAAGACAGGATGAGGATGGAGATGGTGACAGGGACGGGGAGAGGAAGGGAACAAGGATGGAGACAGGGATGGAATGAGGACAGAGGTGGGGACAGGGATGGGATGGGGACAGAGGTGGGGACAGGGATGGGATGGGATGGCCACGGGGACAGGGATGGGATGGGATGGGATGGGATGGGATTGGGATGGAGATAGGGTAGGGACAGGGGTGGGAATGAAGAAGGATGGGGACAAGACAGGATGAGGATGGAGATGGTGACAAGGATGGGGACAGGGATGGGGAGAGGAAGGGGACAAGGACGGAGACAGGGATGGAATGGGGACAGAGCTGGGGACAGGGATGGGATGGGATGGGATTGGGATGGGGACAGGACAGGGACAGGGATGGGAATGAAGAAGGATGGGGACAAGACAGGATGAGGATGGAGACGGTGACAAGGATGGGGACAGGGATGGGATGGGGACAGGGACAGGGATGGGATGGGATTGGGATGGAATGGGGTCAAGGGTGGGAATGAACGAGGATGGTGACAAGGACAGGATGAGGATGGAGATGGTGACAAGGACAGGGATGGGGAGAGGCGGGACGGTGGCAGGATGGGGCCAGGATGGGGACAAGATGGGGGCCACATGTGACAGGGAGGGGGCCGGGGAGAGGGATGGGGACAGGGACCAGCTGGGACGGAGCGGGACGGGAGAGGGACAGGGTGGGGACACCACGGGGACGGGGTCGGGGGGGCAGCAGGGACCAGCTCAGGCCACCCCAACCCCAGCACCTGCTTTAGGACAAAACCACGGGGGTTTTGGGGTTCCTACGGGGCCCGGGGGGGAAACTGAGGCCCGGGGAGGGGCGGGGGGGACACAGGGGACAGGAGGGGACAGGTCCCTCACTGGCGTTGACGAGGACCAGGGCGCTGAAGAGGGCCACCTCGCTCTCCGAGAAGTGCAGGGCGCAGAGGCTCTGGGCGAAGTCGAAGATGGAGCCGATGAGCTCCTGGCAGCCTGGGGGGAGCCCTGGTCACCGCGTGTCCCCTCTGTGTCCCCCCCCCCCCTCCGATGTCCCCCCAACTCCCCTGTGTCCCCATCCCTACCCAGGGATCGGAAGAGCTCGGCACCCGCGTACTTGCCCTCGAAGAAGACGGTCCGGTTGTCGGAGTTGAAGGCTCGGCACATGCGCACCAGCACCACCTCCATGGCGCCTGCCACCGCCCGGGGGGGACACGGGGACAGTGGCACCGGGGGACACGGGGCCCCACGGCGCCGCTGCTCAGGGCTGGCTCGGTGACCCCAGCCCTGGTGGGGTCTGTCACCTCCCATGGGAGGTGGGACCCATGGGACTGTCACCTCCCCGGTAGGACCCATGAACTGTCACCTCCCTGGTGGAGCCCATGGTCTGCCACCTCCCCGGTGGGGTCGGGGTGGCCCTTGGGGATTGTCACCTCCCCAGCGGGACCCATGGGACTGTCACCTCCCTGGTGGTGTTCGGGTGGTTCTTGGGGTCTGCCACCTCCCCGGTGGAGCCCATGGGACTGTCACCACCCCAGTGGGGTCAAGGTGGCCCGTGGGGACCATCACCTCCCTGATGGGACCAGAGCATCCCATCGCCCGGGGACACCAGGGGTGGGGAGATGGGGGCCACAGGGACTGCGGGGATGGGGGCAAGGGCATGGGGTGGCCCTGGAGCTGGAGACAGGGGAGGTGGTGGCCCTGGGGGACAGGTGACATGGTGGCCCCGTACCCGCTTTGAGGAGGACGATCTGGTCATTCTGGCAGAGGTCCATGAAGCCGTGCAGGCGCTTGGCGAACTCCACCACGTGCTGGATGGCCTCGGTGATGCGCCCGGCGCAGCGTTGCCACATCTCCTCCGTCGACTGTCACCCGGCCGGTGTCACACCCCATCACCCGGCTGTCACCCCCACCCCAGACCCCCACAGATCCCTCCAAACATCCCCATTGCTCCACGCCACGCCGGAGCCCCGGGCACCCAGCCCTTGGCATCCTCTGGGTGCCCTAGGGACCGCCGTGTCCCCTCCCCTGTCCCCACCCCGGTGGCCTCACCTTCTTCTGGTAGGCGCAGACCTCCTCGCGGGAGAAGGTGTCCCAGCGCCGGAGCTGCAGGTCCTCGGCGCGGAGCTGGCAGGTCTCGCGGTACGACTTGAGGACGTTCTGGGTGAGGTACTCTGTGGGGACGGGGGGGACGGGGGCTCGGGGATGGGGACAGGGCAGGCAGCCCTCGGCCATGTCCCTGATGGGCAAGGTCCCACCACCATGTGGCACCCATGGGTGATGGAGCCAGGTCCCACAACCATGGAGCACCCATGGGTGATGGAGCCAGGTCCCACCATCAGGGAGCACCCATGGGTGATGGAGCCAGGTCCCACCATCAGGGAGCACCCATGGTTGATGGGGACAGGTCCCACCATCATGGAGCACCCATGGGTGATGGAGCCAGGTCCCACAACCATGGAGCACCCATGGGTGATGGGGACAGGTCCCACAACCATGGAGCACCCATGGGTGATGGAGCCAGGTCCCACAACCATGGAGCACCCATGGGTGATGGGGACAGGTCCCACCACCATGGAGCACCCATGGGTGATGGAGCCAGGTCCCACAACCATGGAGCACCCATGGGTGATGGAGCCAGGTCCCACCATCATGGAGCACCCATGGGTGATGGAGCCAGGTCCCACAACCATGGAGCACCCATGGGTGATGGGGACAGGTCCCACCACCATGGGGCACCCATGGGTGACAGCCCCAGCCCCACGTGGCACCCAGCGACTCACCGATCTCCACGCCGGAGGCCATGGGTGACTCCAGGAGGCTGCTGCCAGTGGGGTGGGGGTAGAATTGGGGGCCATCCCCATCCCTGTCCTCATCCCCATCCGGACCCCTGGTCCCCTCCGGCCGTCCAGGCTGCCCCTCTGCCGCAGGACCAGCCCGTCCCTCCGTCCCGCCGTGGTGGGTGCTGGGGGGTGTCAGGGGGTGTCCCCGGCACCCCGTCAGCCCCAGGGGCGCGGGGGGGGTCCCCTGTGCCACCCGCTCCCGCTGCCGCTGCTCCAGCTGCTGCTGCACCTCTGCCTGCAGCCGGTCCCGCTGCTTCTTGGACATGCGGCCGAACTTCACGGCTGCGGGGCGGGGGGGACACACACGTGTGATACACGTGTGTCGACACGCGTGTGCGTGCGCCGGCCTGGCTCCCCACGACCTACATATTCCCGTGGCACCGGGGCTTTCCGGCCCCACGCGTGTGCCGCTATGCCCCCCCCCCCCCCCCCCGCCCCAGCTTCCTCCAGGCGCACCCACGGTCCCTCCGCTTCCTCCGGGGACACCGCGGCCCCCCCCGGGGTGGCCCAGCATCCCCAGGGGGGCACAGCTGGGGGGGGCACAGCGGGGGGGACGGGGACAGGGGGGGCACCCAGGTATGGGGGGGAACGTACCCAGGAATGGGGGAGGGTGAAGCCAGGTGGGGGGGTGAACCCAGGTGTGGGGGAGTGAACCCAGGTATGGGGGGGGGATGCAGCAGTTATAGGGGGGGGGATGCACCCAGGTGTGGGGGGGTGCACCCAGTTATGGGGGGGATGTGCCCAGTTATGGGGGCTACACCCAATTATGGGGGGAATGTGCCCAGGTATAGGGGAGGGATGCACCCAGGTATGAGGGGGGATGCACCGAGGTGTGTGTGTGTGGGGGTGTGCACCCGGGAACTGGGGGGCTGCCCGGTGGCCGGGGGGGGGGGGGGGTGTCTGCCCACCGTCGCGGGACATGCCGAGGCGCAGGCACTTCTGGAGGCGGCAGTGCTGGCAGCGGTTGCGGTTGGCGCGGTCGATGGGGCAGTTCTGCTGCCGGGAGCAGGCGTAGCTCAGGCTGCTCTGCTGGCTGCGCCGGAAAAAGCCCTGCCACGGGGGTCACCGCCACGCCGGCACCCCAACACCACGGCACCCCAACACCACGGCACCCTGACATCCCCGCATCCTGACACCCTGACATCCTGGGCGTCCCGATACCCCAGGACCACGGCACCGGGCACCCCGGCACCCTGACACCCGGCACCCAGCACCCTGGCAGCATGGCACCCCAACAAGCCTGGCACCCCGGCACCTGGCACCCTAACAACCAGACGCCCCAACAGCCCAGCACCCCGGCACCATGGCACCCCAGCACCCCAACACCTCTGCACCCCAGCACCCCAACACCCTAGCACCCCGGCGTCACATCACCCCAGCACTATGGCATCCTGACACCCCAACGTCTTGGCACCCCAGCCCCCCGACACCCCAGCACCACAACACCATGGTACCCCAGCACCCCGGCATCCCAGCACCCCGATTCCCCAGCATCGTGCCATCCTGGCACTACGGCATCCTGACACCCCAACATCTCGGCACCCCATCACCCCGGCACCCCAACATCCTGACACGCTGGCACCATGGCACCCCAGCAACCCGGCACCATGGCACCCCAACATCCCGGCACCCCGGCGTCACATCACCCCAGCACTATGGCTTCCTGACACCCCAACATCTTGGCACCCCAGCCCCCCGACACCCCAGCCCACCTTGCAGCCCTCGCAGGTGATGACGCCGTAGTGGATCCCCGAGGACTTGTCCCCGCAGATCTTGCAGGGGATCACCTCGATGTGGGCTGCGGGGGGGGAAGGACAGGGTGGGCACCCGCCCCGAGGGACCCCCGGGGTGGGGGGGACACGGCCCCCGCGGGCACCCATGGGACCGCGTGTGCCATCCGTGTCCTCGCACGCCCTCCCCCGGCTCACGTGTCCCCTGTGGGACCCTGTGTCCCCCGTGGGCTCACGTGTCCCTCACGGGTTCACGTGTCCCCACGGGGGCTCACGTGGCCGCTGTGGGCTCACGTGTGCCCCATAGGCTCACGTCCCCCGTGGCCTCGCACGTCACCCCCCGGGCTCCCGTGTCCCCGCTGGGGTCCCATGTCACCCCAAGGGTTCCCGGAGACCCTACGGGGCCACGTGTCCCCCTCCCGGGACCGCCTCTGCCACCCGCCTTCTCACCGGGACTCCACGTGTCCCCCGTGGCCATCGGGGTCCCCTGTGGACCCCGGTGTCACTTGGGGGGGGCTCTCGTGTCCCCTGAGCCCACCCGGTCCCCACGGGCTCACAGGGACCCCGTGGGCTCCGGTGGCACCGACGGGGTTCCCAGGGCGCCCCACAGGCACCGCTGTCCCCCAGGCGCTCGGGGCCCCCCCCCAAGGAGCCCGAGGGTGCCCCCGGGCGTCCCCCCGCCGCCCCGGCGCAGGGTGGGCCCAGCCGGACGCCGGGGGCTGCTGAAACCGCAGCGGCAGCGAGCGCCGGCGAAGCCACAACTGGGACACGGCCCCACCTCGCAGGAAGGTGCCCGCCGCCCCGGCACGGCCCCTACGGCACCAGTACGGCCCCGGCATGGCACCAGTATGGCCCAGTACAGCCCAGTACGGCACCGGTACGGCCCCAGCATGGCACCAGTACGGCCCGGTACAGCCCAGTACGGCACCGGTACGGCCCCGGCGTGGCACCGGTATGGCCCGGTACGGCCCCGGCATGGCACCGGTGCGGCCCAGTACAGCCCAGTACGGCACCAGTACGGCCCCGGCATGGCACCGGTATGGCTCGGTACGGCACCGGCATGGCACCGGTACAGCCCCAGTATGGCACTGGTACGGCCTGGCACGGCACCAGTATGGCCCAGTACGGGCCCGGCATGGGCACTGGTACAGCCCGGTACGGCATTGGTATGGCCCCAGCATGGCACCAGTAGAGCACCAGTATGGCCCAGTACAGCCCAGTACAGCACTTGTATGGCACCGGTACGGCACCAGTACAGCCCGGTACAGCCCAGTACGGCACCGGTACAGCCCAGTACAGCCCAGAATAGCACCAGTACAGCCTGGTACAGCACTGGTATAGCCCGGTACAGCCCAGTACGGCACCAGTACAGCCCAGCACAGCCTGGCACAGCCCGGCACAGCCCGGTACGGCACCAGTACAGCCCAGCACAGCCCGGCACAGCCCAGTACAGCACCAGCACGGCCCCAGTACAGGCCAGCACAGCCTGGCACAGCCCAGTACGGCACCAGTACAGCCCAGTACAGCCCGGCACAGCCCAGTACGGCCCCAGCACAGCCCCAGTACAGCCCAGTACAGCCCGGCACAGCCCAGTACAGCCTGACATGGCACCAGCATGGCACAAGTGGGCAGGGGGCCATGGGGTGCAGTCACGGGGATGGGGGGCACCTGAGCCACGGGAGTGGGGGACACCAGGGATGGAGAAGTGGGGGGACACCAGAGGCAGGGAACAGCTGAGCTCGAGGGGACACCGGAGATGGGGGGACACCACGGGGGGGACACTGCACCCGAGAGGGGACCCCAACCCCGGAGGTGCCCCAGAGCCCCCAGGAGACCCTCTTGTCCCCCAGCTGCCACCAGCTTGTCACCCTCTGCCTTGCACACGCTTGTGCACATGTGGACATACCTGAGCTCCCGCTCACACACTCTTGCACACTCATGTGCACACACGGGCACACTCGTGCACAGTTGCACACGCTCGTTCAAGCACGGGGATGGTGCGGGGGTGATGCACACTTGGGCACACTTAGACACGCTCAGGCACAGGCACACACCCTCAGTCGTGTGCACACGCTGGGGCACACTTGCCCACGCTGGTGCATGTTTGCAAAGGGTTGTGCAAAGCTTTGAACACTTGTGCACACTCCTGCGGGCTGCTTGGCCATGCTTGCACACATTCACGCACACTTGCACGTGTTCACAAATGCTTGTGTGTTCACAATGCCCAGCGCACACCTGGGCGTGCTCACGTGTGCTCTCGCACGCTCAGGGATGCTGGTACGTGTCTGCGAATGCTCTCGCACGCTCTTGCACGCTCCTGTGCACCCTGGCCCCCTCGTGCCCGCTCTCGCACGAGTGTGCACGGCCACCGCCCCTCCTTCACGCGCGCACACGCGTGCACACGCCCGCACACGTCTTCCTCCTGGGGCCGAATCCGCTTCGTCGGCTTTTTCCACCTGCCCCAGTTTTGGGGCCCGGGGCCGCCCTCGCATCCGGGGACCCCCGCGGCGGCGCCGGCCCCGGGGGAAGGGGCGGGGGGGGGGACACCCCTGGGAATTCGGCGCTTTGAGTCAGCCCCGCGCCCCGGCACCCGCATTACTCAACGGTGCCGGCGCCGGCGGCTGCCAGGAAGCGCCGCTTTCGGGTGCTGCTCCTGCCGGGAACCGGCGGCGAGAGGTCGCCGAGGTCTCGGCCGGCCCCACGTCTCCCCGGCACCCGCCGCTCCCACGGCACCGGGGGCCCCCGGGTGCCCGCCAGAGACGTGGGCACCCACCGGCAACCGCCAGCGCCCACTGGGACCTGTCAGCCCCCCCCAGCCCTGTGGGCACCCAATGGTACCCATCATCTCCACCAACATCCCACCGACACCCATCATCCCACCAGCACCCACCAACATCCCACCAACACCCACCAGCCTCACCAGCCCCACCAGCACCCACCAACACCCACCAACACCCACCAGCACCCACCAGCACCCACCAACACCCACCAACACCCACCAGCACCCACCAGCACCCACCAACATCCCACCAAGATCCCACCAGCTCCCACCAACACCCACCAACCCCACCAGCACCCACCAACACCCACCAGCCCCACCAGCACCCACCAGCACCCACCAACATCCCACCAGCCCCACCAGCACCCACCAGCACCCACCAACATCCCACCAGTTCCCACCAGCACCCACCAGTGCCCACCAGCCCCAGGGGAACCCACTGGCACCTGTCAGCACCCCCCATCCCCAGGGTGGGGGGACAACCCGGTGCTCAGGACCCCCTCCCTGGCGCAGCGTCACGGCAAAACACGCCATGACACGGGCAGACGCATCACGTCACGGGCCAACACGCCATGGCACGGAGGGGAGGGGGGAGACCCCTGGGGACCCCATCCCCAGTGCCCAGGGGTGTTGGCACCCCTGCCTCAGTTTCCCCAGAGCCAGGACAGGGGGGGGACCGGGGGAGGAGGCGGGAACGGGGCCACCTGCGTGTCCCCCGTCCGTGTCCCCGTCCGTGTCCCTGCCGTGTCACCTGCGCCAGCCCCGCGCAGCTGCCAGCCCCCACCACATCTGAGGGCGAGCGCCCGCCCCGCAGGTGCTGGGGGGCACCCGGGGGGGACCCGGGGGGGCTGGGGCGCCTGCAGCTGTGGCTGCAGGGGGACACGGGGCTGCCTGGGGCCACCACATGCCGCAACATGCAGTAACATGCGTCCATGCCCTGCAACACGCATGTACGGCCTGCAACATGCGTGTACGCCCTGCAACATGCGTGCACATCACGCTCTGTGCACGGACACTGGGAGCCGTGTACAACACCCCCACACGTTGTACCCCCCTGCGACACAGGTGCACATGCCATAACACGCGTGTGCATGCAGCTATACACCGCAACATGCATGCACACACAGCACCATGCCGTGACATGTGTGTGAATACAGCAACATGCCATAACACACATGCACAGACCCTGCAGTGCGTGCACATGCATTTACACAACGCTCATCGCACGTGTGCCCCAAAACATGCCTGCACATGCCACAACATGCATGGTCGTGCTGTAACACGTGCCAACATGTCTGTGTGAGCTGTAAAACACGTGTGATGCTGACACACGCTGACATACACTGACACACACGGCCTCCATGCCCTGGCAGCTCCTGGTGTTCTCACACGCATACACACACTCATGTGCATGCTCCCACACGTGTTTGCACACATGTGCGTGCTCCCACAGGTGTGCACAGTCACAGGGACACACACGCCCGCCCGTACACTGCCCTCGCACATAGATGCACCCACACGTGTGCACACGCATGGTCCAACATGCTCCCACCCACTTGCACACACTCCCCCATGCCCACTTGTGTGCACGCACACGCTCCCACCCCTTTGCACACTCACCTGCCCCCTCCATCATGCTTGCACACACACGTGCACACCCCTGCCTGCTCCCACACGCTCCCACATGCTTGCACACACACAGACTCCTGCAGGCTCCCACATGCCTGCACGCATGTACGTCTGCTCTTGTGAGCCTCCACGGACTGCACGCATGGGTGCACACCCATATGCTCCCACACCCTTGCACACGCATGTGCACACCCCACATGCTCCACTGCCCTTGCACACACACACGTGCACACTCTTGTGTGCTCTCACACCCTTGCACACACGCGTGCACACTCCCACGCCCTTGCACACAAGCACACCAGCTCCCATGCACACATGCTGCCTCTCATATGCTCTCCCACACTTGCACGCTCCCTCATGCGTGCACACACGCGTGTCCAGCCGCACACGCGTGCCCAGCCACACACGCACCCCTGCTTGCTCCCCCCCTTGCACACAGAGACACCCCCTTCCACCCCCTGCCCCACACCCCCCCCGGTTCCCCCAGCCTCACACACACCCCCACGCCCGCACACGCATGTGCCCCCCGCCGCAGCCCCCCTGTGTCAGGCCCTACCTCGCATGGCGGCGGTGGCGGCACGGGCGGCGCGGCCGAGCGTTATAAGGGCTCCGGGGCCCCCCCGGCATCCTGCCCCCCCCCCCCAGCATCCTGCCCCCCCCGGCCCCACGCACTGGAAATTTCCGACTTTCCACGGCGTGGCCGGGGGGGAAACTGAGGCACGAAGGGGGGGCGCGGCGCCCCCCCACCCCCCGTGACCCCGGTGACCCCGGGCGAAGCGGAGCGGGGACCCGAGCATCCGGGAGGGCACTGGCCCCAAATGCCCCGGGGGGGCTCCAACACCCCCACGCCCCACAGAGTCCCACAGCACCCCAATGTGCCCGGCTCTGGGGTGCAGGGATGGGACCCCAGGGGACCCCAATGTCCCCAGCTTTGGGGTGCAACCGTGGGACCCCACAGCACCCCGACATGCTCAGCCTTGGGGTGCACTGATGGGACCTCAATGCCCCCAGCTTTGGGGTGCAGCAGTGGGACCCACAGCACCCCAGTATCCCCAGCTCTGGGCCGCAGCCACGGGACCCCATGACACCCTGACGTGCTCGGTTTTGGGGTGCAGGAGTGGGACCCCAGGGGACCCCAATGTCCCCAGCCCTGGGGCGCAGCGATGGGACCCCACGACACCCTGATGTCCCCACCTTTGGGGTGCACTGAGGAGCCCCCCCTCCCCGTGCCCCCCAGCGCCCATGGGGGTTCAGACGCTGCCGGGTCGTGGGGGAAACTGAGCCCCCAGCTTTGGCGAGTGTCACCTGGGCCCCGGGGGTCCCCACGGCCACCCGGCCCTGACCCGTGTCCCGTGTCCCCTGTGTCCCGTGCCCCCCGTGTCCCGTGTCCCCTGTGCCATGTCCCCCGTCCCCTGTCCTGTGTCCCGTGTCCCCCGTCCCAGCCCCGGGCTCCATCCGCCGCCGCGACCAGCGCTGTCCCCCGGCCCGGCCCCGCCCACCCCTCCCGGCCCCGCCCACCCCTCCCGGCCCCGCCCACCCCTCCCGGCCCCGCCCATAACCCCGCCCACCCCCTCGTGGACCCGCCCCCGAGAAAGCTAAGGCCGCTGCCGCAGCCCCGCCCACCCCATTGACTCCGCCCACTCCTCCTGCCGCCGCGGCCCCGCCCCTCCGCGCCCGGCCCCGCCCACCCCCGGTCCCTTCCCCGTGTCGCCGGGACCCCACGGTGTCCCGTCCGTCCCCCCCCCCGCCCCGGGCAGCCCCTTCCCGCCCGTGGGGTCCCACCCGTGACCCCCCCGAGCCCACAGAGACACGGGGACACGAGGGGTGATCGGCAGCGGCTGTGATTGCCCTGGGCCCCCCCCCCCCCCAGCCCCACCTGGGAAACTGAGGCTGGGGGGGGGGACACACGGCAGGGGGGGACCTGGGGGGAGACATTGGGGTGACACGGGGGAGACATGGAGGGACCCGGGGGGAGACATTGGGGTGACACTGGGTGGTATGGGGGTGGCATGGGGGGGACCACGGGGGGGGGGGGGGCAGAGTGACACAGGGGGGACACGGGGTAATATATAGGGGGGACATGGGAGTGACGGGGGGGGGGGATACTGGGGGGGGGGGATACCGTAGGGGGGGACCCGGGGGTGATGGAGTGACCTGGGGAGGACGTGATGGGGGACAGGGGGGGGAGACCATGGGGTGATATGAGGGGGACACGGGGGTGACATGAGGTGAACGAGGTGACACGGGGGGTTGGGGGGGGGTGGGCTACCGGCCCCCCTCCTCCTCCTGTGCCTGGATCTTGGCGGGGTCCGGCCGGATGAAGAGACCTGGAGCGGAGGTGGGGGGGGGGACGGGGACAGGCTGGATGGGTGTCCCCCCATTTCCCCCCCCCCCCCCTCCCACCCACCCCCTCCACCCCCGGGGGTGTCCCCAAGGGGTGTCCCCAAGGGGTGTCCCCGGTCCTCACCGGTGGCCCGTGCGTGCAGCGTGTCCCCGTCGGCCCCCCGGACCTGGCCGGAGAGGAAGACCTTGCGCCCCTCCATCCGCTCGGCGCGACCCTCCACCAGCAGCACGGCGCCCAGCGGGACGGGGCTGGGGGGACATTGGGGGGGGTGTCAGCCCCCTCCGTGTGTGTGTGTGTGTGTGTGTGTCCCCACCCTCACCTTGGGGACACCCCCCCCCTCCCCGGGGGACAACTCACGCCAGGTAGTCGATGCTGAGGTTGGCCGTCACCACCGGCCCGGCCACCGCCAGGGCGCAGGTCCCCAGGGCGCTGTCGATGATGGTGGCGATGGCGCCGCCGTGGGTCAGGCTTCGGAGGGGGTGGGATGACACGGGAAAGGGGGTGAGTGACAGCACCGGGGGCAAGGGGAGGGGGGGGGAAGAGGGGGTTGGGGGACACAGACCCGGGGGGGGGGTCACGCGAGGGTGAGGGTGGCGCTCACCCGGGGTGTCCCTCCAGGTACGGCCCCGGCTGGACGAGGCAGAGCAGGCGGCGCTCGGCGGCGTTGAGGAACATGGCGTACTCGAAGCCCTTGCCGTCGCCGTCGATGGCGCGCAGGAAGAGACGCGTGTCCTCCCGGCCCCCCCCGACCCCCGGCGTCACCCACCCGAGCCCCGGGGTCCCCGCGGCGGCGCCGTGGTGGCGAGCGCGGCGGTAGGAGGGCAGCCGTGCCCAGGCCCCGCCGGCCGCCATGGCCAGGAGGTGCCGGTAATGGCGGCGCATGGCCCCGCTCCAGCCCCCGTTGGGCACCGCCAGGTCCCGGGGGGGCTGCGGGGGGGCGGGTGGGGGTGGCGGGGAGGGACGGGAGGGGCCGCGGGGGGGGCGGCCGGTGGAGAGACCCCGCCTCAGCGCCAGCAGAGTGAGGGGCATGGCCCCCCCGGGGACCCCGCGGCCGGGCGGGGGGGTCACTGGTGATGTCACACCCGGTCGGTGAGGTCACTGATGATGTCACACGGGGGCAGGGGGGGTCACTGGTGATGTCACATCCGGTCAATGGGGTCACTGGCGATGTCACATGTGGGCGGGGGGGTCACTGGTGATGTCACACACGGGTGGGGGGGGGTCACTGGTGATGTCACACCTGGTCGGTGAGGTCACTGCTGACGTCACACCCAGTCAACGGGGTCACTGGTGATGTCGTATCGAGCTGGGGGGGTCACTGGTGACGTCATACCTGATCAGCGGGGCCTCTGGCGACATCACACCCAGTTGGTGAGGTCACTGGTGATGTCACACGCCGTCGCCGCCCCCGTCGGTGATGTCACGCCCTGTCAGGGAAACCCGGTGGTGACGTCACTCCCAGCAGTGATGTCACTCCCAGCCGAGGGCGGGGAAATTACGTCACTTCCGGTGCCCCCCGTGAGAGACACCCCCCCCCCTAGGGTCAGGAACAGCCAGGTCAGAGGTCAGAGGTCAGCCCGGCCCCCTGCCCGCCCCCCCCCCCCCCCCGACCCCTGACCCCCCCCCCGCCCCGCGCGCACCCCCCGCTCCCGTTGCCCCGCAGGAGGGTCCGGACGCGGTGACCGCGGCGGCGGGGTGACGGCGGCCACGCCCCCACTGACGTCACCGGAGGGGGCGGGGGCTCCGCCGATTGCGTCACAGCCCCCGCCCCGAGGGCCCGTGTGGGCCCCCCTATAGACCCCCGTACCGCCCCACGCGGACCCTATGGACCCCCCATACACCCTTATGGGCCCCGCCCCACGGGACCCCCCCGTACAGCCCCTATAGATCCCCCCCCCACAGCCCCTATGGACCCCCATACACCCCTATAGGACGCGGACCCGCCCCACAGAACCCCCCCCCATACAGCCCCTATAGAGCCCCAAACTCCCACACACAGCCCCTATGGACCCCTTATACACCCCTATGGGCCCCTATAGGGCCCTGCCCCACCCCACAGGACCCCCCATTCAGCCCCTATAAACTGGTACAGACCCCTATAGACCCCCATAGCGCCCCACACAGCCCCTATGGACCCCCATATACCCCCATATCACCCCATGCAGCCTCTACAGACACCCCTATACTCCCCATATAGCCCTATACAGCCCCTATGGAGCCCCCCACCCCCCTATACACCCCCATACAGCCCCTATGGACCCATACGGACCCCTATAGACCCCCATACGGCCCCACACAGCCCCTATGGACCCCCATACCACCCCACGCAGCCCCTACAGACCCCCCTATACACCCCATATAGCCCTATACAGCCCCTATGGAGCCCCCCCACCCCCCTATAGACCCATACAGACCCCTATAGATCCCCATACCACCCCACACAGCCCCTGTAGACCCCTGTGCAGCTCTCTGTGGGGCTACAGCCACCCTATACATCTCTATACAGCCCTGGGCGGGCCGTACAGCCGTCTATATGTGCCTGTACAGCCCTCTGCAGGCCTTACACCGCTCCGAGCCCCCGCTATGGCTCCTATAGGTGCCGGTACAAACCTCCGGGCACTTACAGTCACCTACACACTGACATGCAGCCCCCTATGGGCCCTATAGACCCCCTACACACCAACGTACAGCCCCCTTTGGGCCCTATAGACCCCCTACACACCGATGTACAGCCCCCTATGGGCCCTATAGACCCCCTACACACCCTATAGACCCCCTACACACTGACATACAGCCCCCTATGGGCCCTATAGACCCCCTACACACCGACGTACAGCCCCCTTTGGGCCCTATAGACCCCCTACACACCGATGTACAGCCCCCTATGGGCCCTATAGACCCCCTACACACCCTATAGACCCCCTACACAACAACGTACGGCCCTATAGACCCACATACAGTCCTTTAGATCCTATAGCCCCCATACAGCCCCCCGTGTGTCCCTCAGAGCCCCCCCCCACCCCAGCAGCCCCTATAGGACCCCTAGGCACCCCCCATACAGCCCCCCATGGGCCCCATGCCCTCCTATGGTCACCCCCCACACTCCCCTACACCCCTTATTAGGGGGGACCCCACCTCACCCACTGGCTCCCGTGGCTGGGGTCACCCCATGAGTGGGGCTGGGGGGACCCCAGGGGGACCCCAGGGGTGACGGGGACCCCAAAGTGACCATGATGGGGAGGGTGACCCCAAGAAACGGGGCAGCTCCAGTGTAGTACAAAACACCTTTATTGGGGGGGGGTTGGCAGTAGGCGAGGGGGGGGGGGGTGAGGGTGGAGGGTCAGGGCAGTCTCCAGGGCTTGGGGGGGCAGCCCCTCGGGGTGTGGGGCAGCCCCCAGGGTATGGGGGGCAGTATCCATGGATGTAGAGGGTAGTATCCACGGGTGGTGGTGGTGGTGGGGGTAGGATCCATGGATGTGGGGCAGCCCCCATGGGTAAGGGGGGCAATATCCGGGGGGGGGGAGGAGGGGGCAGCCCCCCCTCCCCAGGAGTTTGGGGGAGCGGGGGGGGGGAGTGGGGGGGCTGCCCTCACTTCCGGCCCTTCTGCTTCATGTGCCGCACGAAGTAGTCGTTGCAGGCGATGGTGAGCCCGGCCACCAGCGAGAAGAAGCCCTGGAAGCCCACGGTGCCGTCCCGGCTCTGGTCCAGGTCCCGCATGATCTTGTCCAGCGCCATGGGGTCCCGCTGGTTCTGGGGGGGGGGGGGGGGGGGGCAGGAAAAAAGGGGTGCAGCGGGTCAGGACCCCCACTCCCACCCCCCTCCTTGACCGGCTGATCCCCACAGAGCTATAGGGTCCGATCCCGGGGGTGATCCCGTGGAGATGTAGGGGCTGATCCCGGGGGTGATCCCGTGGAGATATAGGGGCTGATCCCAAGGAGCTATAGGGGCTACAGGGGTCCCAGGAAGCTATAGGGGGTTACCCCTGGGATGCTATGGGGTCTAACCCCAGGGGTGCTATAGGGGCTGTTACCCACAGAGCTATAGGAACCAGTGCCAGGGGTGCTATAGGGGCTAATCCCAGGGATGCTATTGGGGCTGATCCCAGGGGTGATCCCATGGAGATGTAGGGGCTGATCCTGGGGGTGATCCCATGGAGATATAGGGGCTGATCCCAAGGAGCTATAGGGGCTACAGGGGTCCCAGGAAGCTATAGGGGGTTACCCCTGGGATGCTATGGGGTCTAACCCCAGGGGTGCTATAGGGGCTGTTACCCACAGAGCTATAGGAACCAGTGCCAGGGGTGCTATAGGGGCTAATCCCAGGGATGCTATTGGGGCTGATCCCAGGGGTGATCCCATGGAGATGTAGGGGCTGATCCTGGGGGTGATCCCATGGAGATATAGGGGCTGATCCCAAGGAGCTATAGGGGCTACAGGGGTCCCAGGAAGCTATAGGGGGTTACCCCTGGGATGCTATGGGGTCTAACCCCAGGGGTGCTATAGGGGCTGCTCCTGGGACGCTATGGGGTCTGACCCTCGGGTGATCCCTTGGAGCTATAGGGGCTGACCCTGGGGATGCTATAGGTGCCGCTCCTGGGACACTATGGGGTCTGACCCCGGGGTGCTATAGGGGCTGTTCCCCCACAGAGCTATAGGGGCCAGTGCCAGGGGTGCTACAGGGGCTAATCCCAGGGATGCTATAGGGGCCGATCCCAAGGGTGATCCCGTGGAGATATAGGGGCTGATCCTGGGGGTGCTATAGGGGCTGATCCCGAGAACCTATAGGGACTATGGGGGTCCCAGGAAGCTATAGGGGGTTATCCCTGGGATGCTATGGGGTCTAACCCCAGGGGTGCTATAGGGTCTGACCCTGGGGTGCTATAGGGGCTGATCCCCACAGAGCTATAGGGTCCGATCCCAGGCATGATCCCCATGGATCTATAGGGGCTGATCCTGGGGGTGCTATAGGATCTGACCCCCACAGAGCTATAGGGTCTGCTCTTGGGGAGCTATAGGGGCTGATCCCAGAGTGCTATGGGGCCTGATCCCGGGGAGCTACGGGGTCTGGTCCTCACAGAGCTATAGGGTCCGACCCCGGGGGTGCTATAGGAGCTGACCCCAGGGGTGCTATAGGGTCTGCTCCTGGGGTGCTATAGGCCCCCTGGGCCCCCCCCCCCCCCCACCTCCAGGAAGCCGGGGAACTCCTTCTCCATCAGCGACCGCAGCTCCTCCTTGCTCAGGTGGTCCTTGTCCCCCGCGTACTTGTGGAAGGTGAACATGAGGGTCTCCATGGCGTGCTCCATCTGGGAGGGCATGGTGGGGCCGGGGGGGGCTGCGGGGGGGGGGGGGGAGGGGGTGTCACAGCTCAGCCGTGGACCCCACTTCCCCCCCCCCCAGCCCCCCGCCAGGCCCCGGGGCTGAGGCTGGCACCGCTCATCACACGTGTGAGTTTTCCAGCTGCTGGGAATGACTCAGCTCCGGGCTGCGGCCGCGGGGTGGGGCCGGGGGGGGGGTGGGGGGGGGACTGACATGTCCTGCGGGTGTGTCCCCTGTCGTGTCCCCCCCCCCGGCTATGGGGCACCCTGGGGAGCCCCAGTGAGTCATGGAGGAGGGGGCCGTTGCGCAAAGGCCCCGGGGTGGGGTGCACCCTGCCTCAGTTTCCCCATAACCGTGGGGTCATTGAGGGGGGAGGGAGCCCCCAAAGCAGCCCCCCCCCCCCCCCCTCCAAGGGATAACACCCCCTCCAAGGGATAACACTCCCCCCCCAAGGGGTGGCATCATTTTGGGAAGGGACGCCCGATGTGGGGCGAGGGCAGCGTGGGGACACGCCTGCCCCATGGAATCACTGCCGACACCCCCCCCCCCCCCCCCCCCCCCACTGCCAAGCGCCACGACACCCCCCCCCAACCTGGGTGCCCCCCCCCCCAGGGTTGGGGGGGGGATTTTTTCTGTGCCCTTTCGGGGGGATTCCAGTGTGGGAATCGGTGGGAAAAGTGACTTTAGAGTAAAGTGGGGGTAAAATAAAGATGATAAATAATATGTAGAATACATAAAAGATATATAGAATATATAAAAAATATATAACCTTTATATTATATATAATACATATAATATATATAATATACAATATATAATATATATAATATAGAGACTAATTTCTCTTCCAATTCTTAGGAAAATTGCACTTTTGCAACGCTTCAGTGTGGGATTTGGCGAGAAAATTTATAGTAAAGTTGGAATATAATATATAAAATACATATAAAAATATATAAAAGTATATAATATATAAAAGACGTATTTTATATATATAATATATAATACAGAGAGACTCATTTCTCTTCTCATTCTTGGGAAAATTGCACTTTTAGAAACCCTTTAGTGTCCAAATCGGTGAGAAAATTTATAGTAAAGTGGGAATATAATATGTAAAAAATATATATAATATATACAAATGATATAATATATAAAAAATACATAATATATATAGAATACAGAGAGACTAATTTCTCTTCTAATTCTTGGGAAAATTGCACTTTTAGAGCACGTTAGGGTCCAAATCAGTGAGAAAATTTATAGTAAAGTGGGAATATGGTATGTAAAAAATATATATAGTATATAAGAATGATATAATATATAAAAATATATATAATATATAAAAAATACATAATATATATAGAATATAGAGAGACTAATTTTTCTTCTAATTCTTGGGAAAATTGCACTTTTAGAGCACTTTAGTGTCCAAATCGGCGAGAAAATTTATAGTAAAGTGGGAATATAATATATAAAATGTATATAAAAAATATATAAAAGTATATAATATATAAAACATGTGTTCTATATATATGATATATAATATAGAGAGACGAATTTCTCTTCTAATTCTTGTGAAAATTGCACTTTTAGAGCACGTTAGGGTCCAAATCGGTGAGAAAATTTATAGTAAAGTGGGAATATAGTATGTATAATGGATAATAAATATAATATATAGTCAATAAAATATATTAGATATATATACTTATGTATATACTTAGATTTGTACCTATATTATATGTACTTATATCTATATTTATACTTATATTTATACCCATATCTATATTATTGCTATAGTTTAATTATATTTATACCCATACTATATTTATATCTATATTTCTATTTATATTTACATTTATATTTATATCTATATCTATATTTCTATTTATGTTTCTATTTATATCTATATTTACCTTTATATCTGTATTTATGTTTATATCTATATTTACATTTATATTTATATATACATTTATATATATTTATATTTACATTTACATTTACACTTATATTTATATTTATATTTTCCTCCTTCGCCCCATCCCCGGAGCGTGGGAAAAACCTGGATAATTATCTAAAATTCAAATAAATCGCTCATTTCAGGATTTTTTTGTTTGTTTGTTTTTTTTTTGTTTTCCCCCCACCCGAAGATGCGGCTGAGGAGCATCGCGGCGTAATCCCGCAGGGTCCAGTGGTCGTTGAGGGGGTTGATGGAGGCGGCCAAGGGTTCAAGGGCGCAGTAGGTAACGGAACCCACCAGGCTCCGCAGGTAGGACCCCAGGCAGAGGAAGGGGTTCCCCACCAGGCTCCGGGCCACGTGAAGCAAACGGTTCAACTGCTCCAGATCGTGGCTCACGGATTTCACCTACCGGGGAGAAAAATGGGGGGTGTGGTGTGGTGTGTGGTGTGTGTGTGTGTAACATCGTGATGTCCCCCACCCCCCCTCCCCTCAAACCCTCCTAGCCCCCCAACGCTGGCTAGTAGAGTGGATGGAGGGTGGGCACAGGGACCCAGGAGTCCGGGGAGGGGGGGCACAGGGACCCAGGGGTTCAGGGAGGGGGGCACAGGGACCTAGGGGGGCACTCAGGGGTCTGGGGAGGGGGGGCACAGGGACCCAGGGGTTCAGGGAGGGGGGCACAGGGACCCAGGGGGGCACTCAGGGGTCTGGGGAGGGAGGGCACAGGGACCCAGGAGTCCAGGGGGGGCACCCAGGGGTCTGGGGAGGGGGGGGCACAGGGACCCAGGGGTTCAGGGAGGGGGGCACAGGGACCCAGGGGGGCACTCAGGGTGGGGGTTCCCAGGGATCCGGGGGGGTCCCGAGTCAGGGTTGATGGGTCCCGGGGAAGGTCTGGGGAGGGAAGGTCTGGGGGGGCAAGGGGGGGGGGGGGGGGGCTAGGGATTTGAGGGGGTCCAGGGGGGCTCCCAGGGGGTCTGAGGGAGGGGGGTGGGTGGGGGGCTGAGATTTTAGGGGGGGGGGGCCCAGG